>NC_052339.1:36595047-36602654 GCF_016432855.1 Salvelinus namaycush | reverse complement strand
AGCACGTCAACAGAAAAATCACTCATAGAGGAGGTTACACCCTTACACCAACAGGAAACAAAACATCACTCATAGAGAGGTACAAGTCCAACAGAAGACACATCCACCTCATATAGAGGGCTCCCGTAGACCCCGAGCGAGGACACGTCAAAGAAACCCAGGAAAACCCTATAGCAAGGAAACCTATCACTCCACATAGAGGTTCTTAGAGTCAGAGGACACGTTCCACAGAACCACCTTTTAATAGAAGGATAAAGAAAGGGAAGAAACAGAAGAAAGAGGAGAAGAGAAGAAGAAAGACATAAAGAAGAGAAACCATCACTCCATTTAGACGGAGGGGGAGGACAGGTTTCAAAAGAAAGACAGGACCAACATCATCATAGAACGAGGACAGTCAACAGAAACATCACTCCATAGACTGCACTCAGGGACAAGTCAAAACAGAAACATCATCCATAGAGAGAGGACAGTCAACAGAAAGAAACCTATAGAAGAAGACCAGAAACCAGAGAGGACAGTCACAGAAAACATCACTCATAGAGAACAGTCAACGGAACATCACTCATAGAGAGGACAGTCAACAAACAAAAGAAACCCAATCATACTCATAGTAGAGAGCGATGGCACCCCAGTCAACAGAAACATCACTATTAGAGAGGACAGTCAAACAGAAACATCACTCATAGAGAGGACAGTCAACAGAAAAAAACCCTAGAGGAGGAGGAAACATCACTCATAGAGAATAGACATGTAAAGGAGGACAGTCAACAGAAACATCACTCATAGAGAGGACAGGGTTCAACAACAGTTCAAACCAAGAAGAAAACATTCCTCATAGAGAGTGAGTAGAGAGTTATCACAGTCAAAACAGAAACATCACTCATAGAGAGGACAGTCAACAGAAACCTATTGAAGAAACATCACTCATATAGAGGACAGTCAACAGACACCTATAGAAGAAACATCACTCATAGAGAGGACAGTCAACAGAAACATCACTCATAGAGAGGACAGGCAACATAAACATCACTCATAGAGAGGACAGTCAACAGAAACATCACTCATAGAGAGGACAGTCAACAGAAACCTATAGAGGAAAACATCACTCATAGAGAGGACAGTCAACAGAAACATCACTCATAGAGAGGACAGTCAACAGAAACATCACTCATAGAGAGGACAGTCAACAGAAACATCACTCATAGAGAGGACAGTCAACAGAAACATCACTCATAGAGAGTACAGTCAACAGAAACATCACTCATAGAGAGGACAGTCAACAGAAAAATCACTCATAGAGAGTGCAGTCAACAGAAACATCACTCATGAGAGGACAGTCAACAGAAACATCACTCCATAGAGAGGACAGTCAACAGGAAAACATCACTCATAGAGAGGACAGTCAACAGAAACATCACTCATAGAGAGGACAGTCAACAGAAAACATCACTCATAGAGAGGACAGTAACAGAAACATCACTCATAGAGAGGACAGTCAACAGAAACATCACTCATAGAGAGGACAGTCAACAGAAACATCACTCATAGAGAGGACAGTCAACAGAAACATCACTCATAGAGAGGACAGTCAACAGAAACCTCACACATAGAGAGGACAGGCAACAGAAACATCACTCATATAGAGGACAGTCAACAGAAACATCACTCATAGAGAGGACAGTCACAGAAACATCACTCATAGAGAGTACAGTCAACAGAACATCACTCATAGAGAGACAGTCAACAGAACATCACTCATAGGAGAGGACAGGCAACAGAAACATCACTCATAGAGAGGACAGTCAACAGAAAACATCACTCATAGAGAGGACAGTCAACAGAAACATCACTCATAGAGAGGACAGTCAACAGAAACATCACTCATAGAGAGGACAGTCAACAGAAACATCACTCATAGAGAGTACAGTCAACAGAAACATCACTCATAGAGAGGACAGGCAACAGAAACATCACTCATAGAGAGGACAGTCAACAGAAACATCACTCATAGAGAGGACAGTCAACAGAAACCTATAGAGGAAACATCACTCATAGAGAGGACAGTCAACAGAAACCTATAGAGGAAACATCACTCATAGAGAGGACAGTCAACAGAAACATCACTCATAGAGAGGACAGTCAACAGAAACATCACTCATAGAGAGGACAGTCAACAGAAACATCACTCATAGAGAGGACAGTCAACAGAAACATCACTCATAGAGAGTACAGTCAACAGAAACATCACTCATAGAGAGGACAGTCAACAGAAACCTATAGAAGAAACATCACTCATAGAGAGGACAGTCAACAGACACCTATAGAAGAAACATCACTCATAGAGAGGACAGTCAACAGAAACATCACTCATAGAGAGGACAGGCAACAGAAACATCACTCATAGAGAGGACAGTCAACAGAAACATCACTCATAGAGAGGACAGTCAACAGAAACCTATAGAAGAAACATCACTCATAGAGAGGACAGTCAACAGAAACATCACTCATAGAGAGGACAGTCAACAGAAACATCACTCATAGAGAGGACAGTCAACAGAAACATCACTCATAGAGAGGACAGTCAACAGAAACCTATAGAGGAAACATCACTCATAGAGAGGACAGTCAACAGAAACATCACTCATAGAGAGGACAGTCAACAGAAACATCACTCATAGAGAGTACAGTCAACAGAAACATCACTCATAGAGAGGACAGTCAACAGAAACCTATTGAAGAAACATCACTCATATAGAGGACAGTCAACAGACACCTATAGAAGAAACATCACTCATAGAGAGGACAGTCAACAGAAACATCACTCATAGAGAGGACAGGCAACATAAACATCACTCATAGAGAGGACAGTCAACAGAAACATCACTCATAGAGAGGACAGTCAACAGAAACCTATAGAAGAAACATCACTCATAGAGAGGACAGTCAACAGAAACATCACTCATAGAGAGGACAGTCAACAGAAACATCACTCATAGAGAGGACAGTCAACAGAAACATCACTCATAGAGAGGACAGTCAACAGAAACATCACTCATAGAGAGTACAGTCAACAGAAACATCACTCATAGAGAGGACAGTCAACAGAAACATCACTCATAGAGAGTGCAGTCAACAGAAACATCACTCATAGAGAGGACAGTCAACAGAAACATCACTCATAGAGAGGACAGTCAACAGAAACATCACTCATAGAGAGGACAGTCAACAGAAACATCACTCATAGAGAGGACAGTCAACAGAAACATCACTCATAGAGAGGACAGTCAACAGAAACATCACTCATAGAGAGGACAGTCAACAGAAACATCACTCATAGAGAGGACAGTCAACAGAAACCTCACTCATAGAGAGGACAGTCAACAGAAACCTCACTCATATAGAGGACAGTCAACAGAAACATCACTCATAGAGAGGACAGTCAACAGAAACATCACTCATAGAGAGGACAGTCAACAGAAACATCACTCATAGAGAGTACAGTCAACAGAAACATCACTCATAGAGAGGACAGGCAACAGAAACATCACTCATAGAGAGGACAGTCAACAGAAACATCACTCATAGAGAGGACAGTCAACAGAAACCTATAGAAGAAACATCACTCATAGAGAGGACAGTCAACAGACACCTATAGAAGAAACATCACTCATAGAGAGGACAGTCAACAGAAACATCACTCATAGAGAGGACAGGCAACAGAAACATCACTCATAGAGAGGACAGTCAACAGAAACATCACTCATAGAGAGGACAGTCAACAGAAACCTATAGAAGAAACATCTCTCATAGAGAGGACAGTCAACAGAAACATCACTCATAGAGAGGACAGTCAACAGAAACATCACTCATAGAGAGGACAGTCAACAGAAACATCACTCATAGAGAGGACAGTCAACAGAAACATCACTCATAGAGAGGACAGTCAACAGAAACATCACTCATAGAGAGGACAGTCAACAGAAACATCACTCATAGAGAGGACAGTCAACAGAAACATCACTCATAGAGAGGACAGTCAACAGAAACATCACTCATAGAGAGTACAGTCAACAGAAACATCACTCATAGAGAGGACAGTCAACAGAAACATCACTCATAGAGAGGACAGTCAACAGAAACATCACTCATAGAGAGTACAGGAAACAGAAACATCACTCATAGAGAGTACAGGCAACAGAAACCTATAGAGGGAACATGGTATATGATTGAGGAAGCAGTGTCTGTGCTATTACTAAGCAATAAGGCACCTCGGGGGTGGTGGTATATGGCCAATATACCACAGCTAAGGACTGGTCTTATGCACGAACCAACGTGGAGTGCCTGGATACAGCCCTCAGCCGTAATATATTGGCCGTATACAGCCACCCCCCGAGGTGCCGTATTGCTATTATAAACTGGTTATCAACGTAATTAGAGGAGTCAAAATACATGTTTTGACATACCCGTGGTATACGGTCTGATATACCACGGCTATCAGCCAATCAGCATTCAGGGCTCGAACCACCCAGTTAATAACCAACAATGGACAACAACTAATACATGTAGTTGACCTCTGTAGTCCTTAGTATCTCACCACATGTAGTTGACCTCTGTAGTCCTTAGTATCTCACCACATGTAGTTGACCTCTGTAGTCCTTAGTATCTCACCACATGTAGTTGACCTCTGTAGTCCTTAGTATCTCACCACATGTAGTTGACCTCTGTAGTCCTTAGTATCTCATCACATGTAGTTGACCTCTGTAGTCCTTAGTATCTCACCACATGTAGTTGACCTCTGTAATCCTTAGTATCTCACCACATGTAGTTGACCTCTGTAGTCCTTAGTATCTCACCACATGTAGTTGACCTCTGTAATCCTTAGTATCTCACCACATGTAGTTGACCTCTGTAGTCCTTAGTATCTCACCACATGTAGTTGACCTCTGTAATCCTTAGTATCTCACCACATGTAGTTGACCTCTGTAGTCCTTAGTATCTCACCACATGTAGTTGACCTCTGTAGTCCTTAGTATCTCACCACATGTAGTTGACCTCTGTAGTCCTTAGTATCTCACCACATGTAGTTGACCTCTATAGTCCTTAGTATCTCACCACATGTAGTTGACCTCTGTAGTCCTTAGTATCTCACCACTTGTAGTTGACCTCTGTAATCCTTAGTATCTCACCACATGTAGTTGACCTCTGTAGTCCTTAGTATCTCACCACATGTAGTTGACCTCTGTAGTCCTTAGTATCTCATCACATGTAGTTGACCTCTGTAGTCCTTAGTATCTCACCACATGTAGTTGACCTCTGTAATCCTTAGTATCTCACCACATGTAGTTGACCTCTGTAGTCCTTAGTATCTCACCACATGTAGTTGACCTCTGTAATCCTTAGTATCTCACCACATGTAGTTGACCTCTGTAGTCCTTAGTATCTCACCACATGTAGTTGACCTCTGTAGTCCTTAGTATCTCACCACATGTAGTTGACCTCTGTAGTCCTTAGTAACTCACCACATGTAGTTGACCTCTGTAGTCCTTAGTATCTCATCACATGTAGTTGACCTCTGTAGTCCTTAGTATCTCATCACATGTAGTTGACCTCTGTATCCTTAGTATCTCATCACATGTAGTTGACCTCTGTAGTCCTTAGTATCTCACCACATGTAGTTGACCTCTGTAGTCCTTAGTATCTCACCACATGTAGTTGACCTCTGTAGTCCTTAGTATCTCACCACATGTAGTTGACCTCTGTAGTCCTTAGTATCTCATCACATGTAGTTGACCTCTGTAGTCCTTAGTATCTCACCACATGTAGTTGACCTCTGTAGTCCTTAGTATCTCACCACATGTAGTTGACCTCTGTAGTCCTTAGTATCTCACCACATGTAGTTGACCTCTGTAGTCCTTAGTCTCTCACCACATGTAGTTGACCTCTGTAGTCCTTAGTATCTCATCACATGTAGTTGACCTCTGTAGTCCTTAGTATCTCACCACATGTAGTTGACCTCTGTAGTCCTTAGTACCTCACAACATGCTGTGAGGAATGGAACATCTAGCTTACATAGAAGATTTAGGGATGCGTCCCAAACGCCACCCTATTCCATATAATGTGCCCTACTTCAAAAGTACTATATAGGGAACAGGAGGGCATTTGTGATGCAGGAAGAGTGACTAAGACAAGTATGTATCGAACCAGGTCAAAGGCCTCTCTCTGAGAAGCACATTTCAATTCCTCTCAGCTTCCCTCATTTTTTTCCTCCATTCCCAGCCCTAACCACCAGCCTCGAGCTAGACATGCACAACTAGTACCTTATGTAGCCTGCTAGCCTAATGGTTGCGGTCCTGGTAGCCTGCTAGCCTATTGATTACGGTCCTGGTAGACTGCTAGCCTAATGGTTACGGTCCTGGTAGCTTGCTAGCCTAATGGTTACGGTCCTGGTAGCCTGCTAGCCTAATGGTTGCGGTCCTGTTAGCCAGCTAGCCTAATTGTTATGGTCCTGGTAGCCTGCTAGCCTAATGATTAGGGCCCTGATAGCCTGCTAGCATAATGGTTACGGTCCTGGTAGCCAGCTAGCCTAATGGTTACGGTCCTGGTAGCCTGCTAGCCTAATGGTTGTGGCCCTGGTAGCTTGCTAGCCTAATGGTTACAGCCCTGGTAGCTTGCTAGCCTAATGGTTACGGTCCTGGTAGCCTGCTAACCTAATTATTAGGGCCCTGGTAGCCTGCTAGCCTAATGGTTACGGTCTTGGTAGCCAGCTAGCCTAATGATTAGGGCCCTGATAGCCTGCTAGCCTAATGTTTACGGTCCTGGTAGCCTGCTAGCCTAATAGTTAAGGTCCTGGTAGCCTGCTAGCCTATTGGTTGCGGTCCTGGTAGCCTGCTAGCCTAATAATTAGGGCCCTGATAGCCTGCTAGCCTAATAGTTACGGTCCTGGTAGCCTGCTAACCTAATTATTAGGGCCCTGGTAGCCTGCTAGCCTATTGATTATGGTCCTGGTAGACTGCTAGCCTATTGATTAGGGCCCTGGGTCGGTAGCCTGCTAGCCTAATGATTGGTAGAGGCCCCGGGCAGAAGAGAGGGTATGCTTTGAAGTGGTCTCTTCTCTTTGACTTTGGTGGGCCAGATTAGCAGCCAGGATGGAGGATACAGCTTCTCCCCAGGAGGGCAGCTTTGAAATCTCAAATGAGGAATAAGAAGAGGCTCTGTGTATAATCCTCTTATCTTTAATACATCTGTCTTCCTCTGTCCTCTCCATCTTGGTCTGAGTATTGCTCTCCTCTCCCCTCTGTAATCCGTGATGCTGTTTCTGCTCTGCAATGGTCTGGATCTTTCCTCTCAGTTTCCTCTCCTCTCCTCTCTCAGTCTCCCTCTCCTCCTTCCTCTCCCCTCCTCTCTTCTCCTGTCCTGTCTCAATCTCCCCTCCTCCCTCCTCTCCCCTCCTCTCTTATCCTGTCCTCTCTCGATCTACCTCTCCTCTCCTCCCCTCTGTCCTCTCCTCTCCTCTCCTCTCCTCTCCTCTCCTCTCCTCTCCTCTCCTCTCCTCTCCTCTCTCGGTCTTGGCCGGTGTAATGTTAGTGTGTATGTTTATAGGTACCAGT
>NC_052339.1:36467547-36590047 GCF_016432855.1 Salvelinus namaycush | reverse complement strand
TACGGCACATTTCCGACATGAATGCAACACAATACCTTTCACAGGAAAATAAATAAATAAATAATGAAAGTAAAAATTTGAATCTTTAATACTCAAGAAACATCATAGGATGAAAACCATAAAATATTAACAATTTTAATATCGACTAAAAAACACCGTAAGGAAAATAAAATAAATTAAGACCTATTTTAAATATGTCCACAGTTTTGGTCCCCCTCAGGTTCTCTGGCAGGCTATTACAGAGGATGGGGGCATAGTAACTAAAGGCTGCCTCTCCATGCCTCTTGGTCCTAGGTTTTGGGATGGTTAAAAGGCTGTCTCTCCATGCCTCTTGGTCCTAGGTTTTGGGATAGTTAAAAGGCTGTCTCTCCATGCCTCTTGGTCCTAGGCTTTGGGATAGTTAGTAGGCAGCCTCTCCATGCCTCTTGGTCCTAGGCTTTGGGATAGTTAGAAGGCAGCCTCTCCATGCCTCTTGGTCCTAGGTTTTGGGATAGTTAATAGTTAAAAGGCTGTCTCTCCATGTCTCCTGGTCCTAGTCTTTGGGATAGTTAAAAGGCTGTCTCTCCATGCCTCTTGGTCCTAGGTTTTGGGATAGTTAAAAGGCTGTCTCTCCATGCCTCTTGGTCCTGGGCTTTGGGATAGTTAAAAGGCTGTCTCTCCATGTCTCCTGGTCCTAGTCTTTGGGATAGTTAAAAGGCTGTCTCTCCATGCCTCTTGGTCCTAGGCTTTGGGATAGTTAAAAGGCTGTCTCTCCATGCCTCTTGGTCCTAGGTTTTGGGATAGTTAAAAGGCTGTCTCTCCATGCCTCTTGGTCCTAGGTTTTGGGATAGTTAAAAGGCTGTCTCTCCATGCCTCTTGGTCCTGGGCTTTGGGATAGTTAAAAGGCTGTCTCTCCATGTCTCCTGGTCCTAGTCTTTGGGATAATTAAAAGGCTGTCTCTCCATGCCTCTTGGTCCTAGGCTTTGGGATAGTTAAAAGGCTGTCTCTCCATGCCTCTTGGTCCTAGGTTTTGGGATAGTTAAAAGGCTGTCTCTCCATGCCTCTTGGTCCTGGGCTTTGGGATAGTTAAAAGGCTGTCTCTCCATGCCTCCTGGTCCTGGGCTTTGGGATAGTTAAAAGGCTGTCTCTCCATGCCTCTTGGTCCTAGGCTTTGGGATAGTTAAAAGGCTGTCTCTCCATGCCTCTTGGTCCTATGCTTTGGGATAGTTAAAAGGCTGTCTCTCCATGCCTCTTGGTCCTAGGATTTGGGATAGTTAAAAGGTTGTCTCTCCATGCCTCTTGGTCCTAGGCTTTGGGATAGTTAAAAGGCTGTCTCTCCATGCCTCTTGGTCCTAGGCTTTGGGATAGTTAAAAGGCTGTCTCTCCATGCCTCTTGGTCCTAGGCTTTGGGATAGTTAAAAGGCTGTCTCTCCATGCCTCTTGGTCCTAGGCTTTGGGATAGTTAAAAGGCTGTCTCTCCATGCCTCTTGGTCCTGGGCTTTGGGATAGTTAAAAGGCTGTCTCTCCATGCCTCTTGGTCCTAGGCTTTGGGATAGTTAGAAGGCAGCCTCTCCATGCCTCTTGGTCCTAGGCTTTGGGATAGTTAAAAGGCCAGAGGACCTGAGGGACCTAATGGGTACATAACTTAAAGCATGTCTGACATGTATTGGGGTGCACAACGGTGCATTCTAAAACTCACAGGCAACCTGTGCAGAGACTTTAAAACCGGTGTAATGTGTGCTCTCCGTCTGGTCTTGGTCAGTACCCGTGCTGCAGCATTCTGTATGTTTTGCTGTTGACCAATGTCTTTCATTGGTAGACCAAACAGGAGAGAATTACAGTAGTCAAGCCTGCTTGTAATAAAAGAATGGATGACTCTCTCTGTATCAGCCTGAGAGAGAAACGGCCGCACCTTGGCAATGTTCCTCAGGTGGTTAAAAGCTATTTTGGTCACATTCCTAATGTGTGATTTGAAATTCAGTTCGGAATCTAAAATAACACCTAGGTTTTTTTACCTGGTGTTTTATCTTTATTTCCCGTGAATTAAAATGTGTGGCTAGATTCTCTCTCTGTGCTTTGACTCCAACAATAAGTTAATTAGTCTTGTCTTGATATATTGTATCTGGAGGAAGTTGTGAGCCATCCAAGTATTTAAATCACCAATCCAGTCTAATAAAGACCAAGGGGTAACATATATAAATGGAATAATACCAAAATTGAACCTTGTGGAATCTGAGTTAAGTTCACCAAGGGTTACAGAAAACTCTCAACCGGTTAAATAAACCAATTTATAACTGGGCCAGAGAGGCCACTCCACCTCTCCCGGACCGGAGAGGCCAACCCACCTCTTCTGGACCGGAGAGGCCAACCCACCTCTTCTGGACCGGAGAGGCCAACCCACCTCTCCTGGACCGGAGAAACCAACCCACCTCTTCTGGACCGGAGAGGCCAACCCACCTCTCCTGGACCGGAGAGGCCACTCCACCTCTCCTGGACTGGAGAGGCCACTCCACCTCTCCTGGACCGGAGAAACCAACCCACCTCTTCTGGACCGGAGAGGCCAACCCACCTCTTCTGGACCGGAGAAACCAACCCACCTCTTCTGGACCGGAGAGGCCACTCCACCTCTCCTGGACCGGAGAAACCAACCCACCTCTTCTGGACCGGAGAGGCCAACCCATCTCTCCTGGACCAGAGAGGCCAACCCACCTCTCCTGGACTGGAGAGGCCAACCCATCTCTCCTGGACCAGAGAGGCCAACCCACCTCTCCTGGACTGGAGAGGCCAACCCACCTCTCCTGGACCAGAGAGGCCAACCCACCTCTCCTGGACTGGAGAGGCCATCCCATCTCTCCAGTCTGTCCAGAAGGACCACATGGTCAACAGTGTTGAATGCAGCTCTTAAATCTAAGATTACAAGGACAGAGAGCTGTTTGGCATCTGTGTTGGCTCTAGGATCATTTACCACTTTAACTAAGGCTGTCTCTGTGTTGCCTGTAAGATCATTTATCACTTTCCTAAGGCTGTCTCTGTGCTGTGGTGGGTACAAAAACCAGAACGGATAAAAAAAAAAATACAGCTTATACTTAAAAGAATAATTTAGTTGTTTGGAAAACAATTTCTGCAGAATTCTGTTTAAGGATGGAAGGTTGGAGATGATCTTAAAAATGCTAAGAGAATCTAGATGACTTTCCTTCAGAAGGGGTTTCACCAGAGCACTTTATAGTGCAGTGGAGAAAATGCTTTTTTGAAACAGGGAGTGATTAACAATAGCTTGCACTTCTTCAGATATGCAATTAAAAACTGTTTTATATAAGGTGGTGGGGGATAGGATCAAGAAGGCAGGTAGAAGGTTAAGTTGTGATGTCACTTCCCTGAGCAAGTCTGTGTCAACCAGGGAAAATACATCCATAGTTCCTTTGCATGGTAGGCTAGGGCACACATCATCAGACTTCTCATCAGGTCTTGACTGATACCCAGCCTAATGTTTTATCTTATCTCTTAAATATGCCGCAAACTCATAAAATTTAAATGTGGAGGAAAGTCCACATAGGTTTCCGGGGGGAGGATGTCTCAGGCCATAAATGGCGGAGAAGAGCACTCTCTAATTATTCTGACTATTAGTGATCAAGATAGAAAAATGACCCCGTCTGGCATTTCTAATTGCCTTGTTATATACGCCAAGTTACTCTCTCAGAATATCATAATGGACCTGCAACTTTGACATTCTCTTCTTCCCCTCTGCCTTTCTGCAATTTCTATTAAATATTTTTTCTAAGGGGCTTTCTTTTGGATGTGGCCTTTTTCAAACTTACTTGAGCTATGGCATCAATGGTTGCCATTAATTTGCTATTAAAGTTATCAAATAAATCATTACATGACGAAGGCAGAATAGGTGATGGTGTATTGTTCAGACACTCAATAAAATCTGTATCAACTTCAGAGGTAAGATAGTGTTTCTTAATAATGAGTTCAGTATTACCCTGTGCTGTGGGAAACAAGGTAGTATAAATCCACAGAGTATGGCTGTGGTTACAGCTGGCCTAGTAGAAAGCCCCTTGGTAATAACCTGGTACAGAGTATGGCTGTGGTTACAGCTGGCCTAGTAGAAAGCCCCTTGGTAATAACCAGGTCCAAAGTATGGCTGTGGTTATGGGTGGGCCTAGTAGAAAGCCCCTTGGTAATAACCAGGTCCAGAGTATGGCTGTGGTTTTGGGTGGGCCCAGTAGAAAGCCCCTTGGTAATAACCAGGTCCAGAGTATGGCTGTGGTTATGGGTGGGCCCAGTAGAAAGCCCCTTGGTAATAACCAGGTCCAGAGTATGGCTGTGGTTTTGGGTGGGCCCAGCAGAAAGCCCCTTGGTAATAACCAGGTCCAGAGTATGGCTGTGGTTTTGGGTGGGCCCAGCAGAAAGCCCCTTGGTAATAACCTGGTCCAGAGTATGGCTGTGGTTTTGGGTGGGCCCAGTAGAAAGCCCCTTGGTAATAACCTGGTCCAGAGTATGGCTGTGGTTTTGGGTGGGCCCAGTAGAAAGCCCCTTGGTAATAACCTGGTCCAGAGTATGGCTGTGGTTATGGGTGGGCCCAGTAGAAAGCCCCTTGGTAATAACCTGGTCCAGAGTATGGCTGTGGTTACAGCTGGCCCAGTAGAAAGCCCCTTGGTAATAACCAGGTCCAGAGTATGGCTGTGGTTATGGGTGAGCCCAGCAGAAAGCCCCTTGGTAATAACCAGGTTCAGAGTATGGCTGTGGTTACGGCTGGCCCAGTAGAAAGCCCCTTGGTAATAACCAGGTCCAGAGTATGGCTGTGGTTATGGGTGGGCCTAGGAGAAAGCCCCTTGGTTATAACCAGGTTCAGAGTATGGCTGTGGTTATGGGTGGACCCAGTAGAAAGCCCCTTGGTAATAACCAGGTCCAGAGTATGGCTGTGGTTATGGGTGGGACCAGTAGAAAGCCCCTTGGTAATAACCTGGTCCAGAGTATGGCTGTGGTTATGGGTGGGCCCAGCAGAAAGCCCCTTGGTAATAACCTGGTCCAGAGTATGGCTGTGGTTATGGGTGGGCCCAGTAGAAAGCCCCTTGGTAATAACCTGGTCCAGAGTATGGCTGTGGTTATGGGTGGGCCCAGTAGAAAGCCCCTTGGTAATAACCAGGTCCAGAGTATGGCCACAGTTATGGAAGGGCCCAGTAGAAATCCCCTTGGTAATAACCAGGTCCAGAGTATGGCTGTGGTTTTGGGTGGGCCCAGCAGAAAGCCCCTTGGTAATAACCAGGTCCAGAGTATGGCTGTGGTTATGGGTGGGCCCAGCAGAAAGCCCCTTGGTAATAACCTGGTCCAGAGTATGGCTGTGGTTATGGGTGGGACCAGTAGAAAGCCCCTTGGTAATAACCTGGTCCAGAGTATGGCTGTGGTTATGGGTGGGACCAGTAGAAAGCCCCTTGGTAATAACCAGGTCCAGAGTATGGCTGTGGTTATGGGTGGGACCAGTAGAAAGCCCCTTGGTAATAACCAGGTCCAGAGTATGGCTGTGGTTATGGGTGGGCCTAGTAGAAAGCCCCTTGGTAATAACCTGGTCCAGAGTATGGCTGTGGTTATGGGTGGGCCCAGCAGAAAGCCCCTTGGTAATAACCTGGTCCAGAGTATGGCTGTGGTTATGGGTGGGCCCAGCAGAAAGCCCCTTGGTAATAACCAGGTCCAGAGTATGGCTGTGGTTATGGGTGGGCCCAGTAGAAAGCCCCTTGGTAATAACCAGGTCCAGAGTATGGCTGTGGTTATGGGTGGGCCCAGTAGAAAGCCCCTTGGTAATAACCTGGTCCAGAGTATGGCTGTGGTTATGGGTGGGCCCAGTAGAAAGCCCCTTGGTAATAACCTGGTCCAGAGTATGGCTGTGGTTATGGGTGGGCCCAGCAGAAAGCCCCTTGGTAATAACCAGGTCCAGAGTATGGCTGTGGTTATGGGTGGGCCCAGAAGAAAGCCCCTTGGTAATAACCTGGTCCAGAGTATGGCTGTGGTTATGGGTGGGCCCAGCAGAAAGCCCCTTGGTAATAACCTGGTCCAGAGTATGGCTGTGGTTATGGGTGGGCCCAGCAGAAAGCCCCTTGGTAATAACCAGGTCCAGAGTATGGCTGTGGTTATGGGTGGGCCCAGCAGAAAGCCCCTTGGTAATAACCAGGTCCAGAGTATGGCTGTGGTTATGGGTGGGCCCAGTAGAAAGCCCCTTGGTAATAACCAGGTCCAGAGTATGGCTGTGGTTATGGGTGGGCCCAGTAGAAAGCCCCTTGGTAATAACCAGGTCCAGAGTATGGCTGTGGTTATGGGTGGACCCAGTAGAAAGCCCCTTGGTAATAACCAGGTCCAGAGTATGGCTGTGGTTATGGGTGGGCCCAGCAGAAAGCCCCTTGGTAATAACCAGGTCCAGAGTATGGCTGTGGTTATGGGTGGACCCAGTAGAAAGCCCCTTGGTAATAACCAGGTCCAGAGTATGGCTGTGGTTATGGGTGGGCCCAGTAGAAAGCCCCTTGGTAATAACCTGGTCCAGAGTATGGCTGTGGTTATGGGTGGGCCCAGTAGAAAGCCCCTTGGTAATAACCAGGTCCAGAGTATGGCTGTGGTTATGGGTGGACCCAGTAGAAAGCCCCTTGGTAATAACCAGGTCCAGAGTATGGCTGTGGTTATGGGTGGGCCCAGTAGAAAGCCCCTTGGTAATAACCTGGTCCAGAGTATGGCTGTGGTTATGGGTGGGACCAGTAGAAAGCCCCTTGGTAATAACCAGGTCCAGAGTATGGCTGTGGTTTTGGGTGGGCCCAGCAGAAAGCCCCTTGGTAATAACCAGGTCCAGAGTATGGCTGTGGTTATGGGTGGGCCCAGTAGAAAGCCCCTTGGTAATAACCAGGTCCAGAGTATGGCTGTGGTTATGGGTGGGCCCAGCAGAAAGCCCCTTGGTAATAACCAGGTCCAGAGTATGGCTGTGGTTATGGGTGGGCCCAGTAGAAAGCCCCTTGGTAATAACCAGGTCCAGAGTATGGCTGTGGTTATGGGTGGACCCAGTAGAAAGCCCCTTGGTAATAACCAGGTCCAGAGTATGGCTGTGGTTATGGGTGGGCCCAGTAGAAAGCCCCTTGGTAATAACCTGGTCCAGAGTATGGCTGTGGTTATGGGTGGGCCCAGTAGAAAGCCCCTTGGTAATAACCAGGTCCAGAGTATGGCTGTGGTTATGGGTGGGACCAGTAGAAAGCCCCTTGGTAATAACCTGGTCCAGAGTATGGCTGTGGTTATGGGTGGGCCCAGTAGAAAGCCCCTTGGTAATAACCAGGTCCAGAGTATGGCTGTGGTTATGGGTGGGCCCAGCAGAAAGCCCCTTGGTAATAACCAGGTCCAGAGTATGGCTGTGGTTATGGGTGGGCCCAGTAGAAAGCCCCTTGGTAATAACCTGGTCCAGAGTATGGCTGTGGTTATGGGTGGGCCCAGCAGAAAGCCCCTTGGTAATAACCAGGTCCAGAGTATGGCTGTGGTTATGGGTGGGCCCAGTAGAAAGCCCCTTGGTAATAACCAGGTCCAGAGTATGGCTGTGGTTTTGGGTGGGCCCAGCAGAAAGCCCCTTGGTAATAACCTGGTCCAGAGTATGGCTGTGGTTTTGGGTGGGCCCAGCAGAAAGCCCCTTGGTAATAACCAGGTCCAGAGTATGGCTGTGGTTATGGGTGGGCCCAGCAGAAAGCCCCTTGGTAATAACCTGGTCCAGAGTATGGCTGTGGTTATGGGTGGGACCAGTAGAAAGCCCCTTGGTAATAACCTGGTCCAGAGTATGGCTGTGGTTATGGGTGGGCCCAGCAGAAAGCCCCTTGGTAATAACCTGGTCCAGAGTATGGCTGTGGTTATGGGTGGGACCAGTAGAAAGCCCCTTGGTAATAACCAGGTCCAGAGTATGGCTGTGGTTATGGGTGGGCCCAGTAGAAAGCCCCTTGGTAATAACCAGGTCCAGAGTATGGCTGTGGTTATGGGTGGGCCCAGTAGAAAGCCCCTTGGTAATAACCAGGTCCAGAGTATGGCTGTGGTTATGGGTGGGCCCAGTAGAAAGCCCCTTGGTAATAACCAGGTCCAGAGTATGGCTGTGGTTATGGGTGGGCCCAGCAGAAAGCCCCTTGGTAATAACCAGGTCCAGAGTATGGCTGTGGTTATGGGTGGGCCCAGTAGAAAGCCCCTTGGTAATAACCAGGTCCAGAGTATGGCTGTGGTTATGGCTGGGCCCAGTAGAAAGCCCCTTGGTAATAACCAGGTCCAGAGTATGGCTGTGGTTATGGGTGGGCCCAGTAGAAAGCCCCTTGGTAATAACCAGGTCCAGAGTATGGCTGTGGTTATGGGTGGGCCCAGTAGAAAGCCCCTTGGTAATAACCAGGTCCAGAGTATGGCTGTGGTTATGGGTGGGCCCAGTAGAAAGCCCCTTGGTAATAACCAGGTCCAGAGTATGGCTGTGGTTATGGGTGGGCCCAGTAGAAAGCCCCTTGGTAATAACCAGGTCCAGAGTATGGCTGTGGTTATGGGTGGGACCAGTAGAAAGCCCCTTGGTAATAACCAGGTCCAGAGTATGGCTGTGGTTATGGGTGGGACCAGTAGAAAGCCCCTTGGTAATAACCAGGTCCAGAGTATGGCTGTGGTTATGGGTGGGCCCAGTAGAAAGCCCCTTGGTAATAACCAGGTCCAGAGTATGGCTGTGGTTATGGGTGGGCCCAGTAGAAAGCCCCTTGGTAATAACCAGGTCCAGAGTATGGCTGTGGTTATGGGTGGGCCCAGTAGAAAGCCCCTTGGTAATAACCAGGTCCAGAGTATGGCTGTGGTTATGGGTGGGCCCAGTAGAAAGCCCCTTGGTAATAACCTGGTCCAGAGTATGGCTGTGGTTATGGGTGGACCCAGTAGAAAGCCCCTTGGTAATAACCAGGTCCAGAGTATGGCTGTGGTTATGGGTGGACCCAGTAGAAAGCCCCTTGGTAATAACCAGGTCCAGAGTATGGCTGTGGTTATGGGTGGGCCCAGCAGAAAGCCCCTTGGTAATAACCAGGTCCAGAGTATGGCTGTGGTTATGGGTGGGCCCAGCAGAAAGCCCCTTGGTAATAACCAGGTCCAGAGTATGGCTGTGGTTATGGGTGGGCCCAGTAGAAAGCCCCTTGGTAATAACCAGGTCCAGAGTATGGCTGTGGTTATGGGTGGGCCCAGCAGAAAGCCCCTTGGTAATAACCAGGTCCAGAGTATGGCTGTGGTTATGGGTGAGCCCAGTAGAAAGCCCCTTGGTAATAACCAGGTCCAGAGTATGGCTGTGGTTATGGGTGGGCCCAGCAGAAAGCCCCTTGGTAATAACCAGGTCCAGAGTATGGCTGTGGTTTTGGGTGGGCCCAGCAGAAAGCCCCTTGGTAATAACCTGGTCCAGAGTATGGCTGTGGTTATGGGTGGACCCAGTAGAAAGCCCCTTGGTAATAACCAGGTCCAGAGTATGGCTGTGGTTATGGGTGGACCCAGTAGAAAGCCCCTTGGTAATAACCAGGTCCAGAGTATGGCTGTGGTTATGGGTGGGCCCAGCAGAAAGCCCCTTGGTAATAACCAGGTCCAGAGTATGGCTGTGGTTATGGGTGGGCCCAGCAGAAAGCCCCTTGGTAATAACCAGGTCCAGAGTATGGCTGTGGTTATGGGTGGGCCCAGTAGAAAGCCCCTTGGTAATAACCAGGTCCAGAGTATGGCTGTGGTTATGGGTGGGCCCAGCAGAAAGCCCCTTGGTAATAACCAGGTCCAGAGTATGGCTGTGGTTATGGGTGAGCCCAGTAGAAAGCCCCTTGGTAATAACCAGGTCCAGAGTATGGCTGTGGTTATGGGTGGGCCCAGCAGAAAGCCCCTTGGTAATAACCAGGTCCAGAGTATGGCTGTGGTTTTGGGTGGGCCCAGCAGAAAGCCCCTTGGTAATAACCTGGTCCAGAGTATGGCTGTGGTTATGGGTGGACCCAGTAGAAAGCCCCTTGGTAATAACCAGGTCCAGAGTATGGCTGTGGTTTTGGGTGGGCCCAGTAGAAAGCTCCTTGGTAATAACCTGGTCCAGAGTATGGCCGTGGTTATGGGTGGGCCCAGTAACATGTTGGATAAAGTCAATAGAGCTCATGATATTCATATATTCAATGGCCTTGGAGTCAATGTCTTTGTCAACATGAATATTAAAATCACCCAACACAATGATTTTATCATAGTTCTCAAGGACAATAGACAATAGTACAGAGAGGTCAGTTAAGAAAATGGGGCAGTGCTTTTGTGGCCTGTACAGGGTTATGGCCAGCATTGGTGGCTGACTCATGAACAGTTTAAAAAAGTCACCAAATTAAATGTCCTTACAGCAGAGATAATCAGTAAAAATAGAGCCTGTCCTCCCATTAATTTTCCCATTTCTGATAGAGGATGAAACTATGTTGTCCGGCGGGGGGGAGGCTTCAGTAAGAGCGGCTCTACAGTCTGAAGACAATGATAAACATGGAATAAACTTTGCGCTCAGTAATGTGGAAGAAATGGTTTTACTAGTGATTGCTCTAACATTTAAAAGTGCCATATTTAATTAGTGTGGGCCACTCTGCCCCTGGGGCATCTGCCTCGAGGTAACCAAAGGAATAAAAACTAAATTATTAATGTTATTACCACATTTTCTGACAGTCTTCAATCTATCAGAATGTTTGGAGATGACAGTTTGTATAAACTCACCAGAAGGAGGAGTTAAGGGAAGATTGGATTAACCATGGTGACATTTCTACAGGAGTTGTTCTGCTGTGCAAGTCCTGTGTTGGTTATTCTGACAGGGAGAACTGGAGCACCATCAGACCCTGTCTGTCAGTCTCTAAAACAGTTTGATGTTGTTGGGACTGGAGCACCAGCAGACCCTGTCTGTCAGTCTCTAAAACAGTTTGATGTTGCTGGGACTGGGGCCCTACCAGACCCTGTCTGTCAGTCTCTAAAACAGTTTGATGTTGCTGGGACTGGAGCACTACCATACCCTGTCAGTCAGTCTCTAAAACAGTTTGATGTTGCTGGGACTGGAGCACTACCAGACCCTGTCTGTCAGTCTCTAAAACAGTTTGATGTTGCTGGGACTGGAGCACTACCAGACCCTGTCTGTCAGTCTCTAAAACAGTTTGATGTTGCTGGGACTGGAGCACTACCAGACCCTGTCTGTCAGTCTCTAAAACAGTTTGATGTTGCTGGGACTGGAGCACTACCAGACCCTGTCTGTCAGTCTCTAAAACAGTTTGATGTTGTTGGGACTGGAGCACTACCAGACCCTGTCTGTCTGTCTCTATAACAGTTTGATGTTGTTGGGACTGGAGCACTACCAGACCCTGTCTGTCAGTCTCTAAAACAGTTTGATGTTGCTGGGACTGGAGCACTACCAGACCCTGTCTGTCAGTCTCTAAAACAGTTTGATGTTGCTGGGACTGGAGCACTACCAGACCCTGTCCGTCAGTCTCTAAAACAGTTTGATGTTGATGGGACTGGAGCACTACCAGACCCTGTCCGTCAGTCTCTAAAACAGTTTGATGTTGATGGGACTGGAGCACTACCAGACCCTGTCTGTCAGTCTCTAACACAGTTTGATGTTGTTGGGACTGGAACACAACCAGACCCTGTCTGTCTGTCTCTATAACAGTTTGATGTTGTTGGGACTGGAGCACTACCAGACACCATCAGACCCTGTCGGTCAGTCTCTAAAACAGTTTGATGTTGCTGGGACTGGAGCACTACCAGACCCTGTCTGTCAGTCTCTAAAACAGTTTGATGTCGCTGGGACTGGAGCGCTACCAGACCCTTTCTGTCAGTCTCTAAAAGAGTTTGATGTCGCTGGGACTGGAGCGCTACCAGACCCTGTCTGTCAGTCTCTAAAACAGTTTGATGTCGCTGGGACTGAAGCACTACCAGACCCAGTCTGTCAGTCTCTAAAACAGTTTGATGTCGCTGGGACTGGAGCACTACCAGACCCTGTCTGTCAGTCTCTAAAACAGTTTGATGTTGCTGGGACTGGAGCACTACCAGACCCTGTCTGTCAGTCTCTAAAACAGTTTGATGTTGCTGGGACTGGAGCACTACCAGACCCTGTCTGTCAGTCTCTAAAACAGTTTGATGTTGCTGGGACTGGAGCACTACCAGACCCTGTCTGTCAGTCTCTAAAACAGTTTGATGTTGATGGGACTGGAGCACTACCAGACCCTGTCTGTCAGTCTCTAAAACAGTTTGATGTTGTTGGGACTGGAGCACCATCAGACCCTGTCTGTCAGTCTCTAAAACAGTTTGATGTTGTTGGGACTGGAGCACTACCAGACCCTGTCTGTCAGTCTCTAAAACAGTTTGATGTTGCTGGGACTGGAGCACTACCAGACCCTGTCTGTCAGTCTCTAAAACAGTTTGATGTTGCTGGGACTGGAGCACTACCAGACCCTGTCTGTCAGTCTCTAAAACAGTTTGATGTTGCTGGGACTGGAGCACTACCAGACCCTGTCTGTCAGTCTCTAAAACAGTTTGATGTTGCTGGGACTGGAGCTCTACCAGACCCTGTCTGTCAGTCTCTAAAACAGTTTGATGTTGCTGGGACTGGAGCTCTACCAGACCCTGTCTGTCAGTCTCTAAAACAGTTTGATGTAGCTGGGACTGGAGCACTACCAGACCCTGTCTGTCAGTCTCTAAAACAGTTTGATGTTGCTGGGACTGGAGCACTACCAGACCCTGTCTGTCAGTCTCTAAAACAGTTTGATGTTGCTGGGACTGGAGGACTAGCAGACCCTGTCTGTCAGTCTCTAAAACAGTTTGATGTAGCTGGGACTGGAGCACTACCAGACCCTGTCTGTCAGTCTCTAAAACAGTTTGATGTTGCTGGGACTGGAGCACTACCAGACCCTGTCTGTCAGTCTCTAAAACAGTTTGATGTTGCTGGGACTGGAGCATCAACAGTATACCACTACAAATCTCAGGTTTTTGGGAAACTTAATAGCTTTGCTGCTATCAAGATTTCATGCTGAATTGTTGAAGCAATCATATATTTACCACGCGTAGGTGGCTAATAACAAGTTGTTTAGCTATGCTAACGTTAGGGGAGAAAGTGTGGCGTTCTACTTGGCTGGCTACGGCTGAGATTGTCTAGTCTGTCAGCACACTATCTCTCGCCCTTTATAAACGTTAACATTTAAACCTCAGGTTGACAGTAACAATTTCATATGCAGCTATTGAGCCCGGATAAGTTTTATATTTGATATGCAGCTGCCTGCCTGTCTGTCTGTCTTGTCCCGAATCCCGATACCTACACGTTCATTAATATGGGACAGCGGCAGATCAAATGTCAATACTGAACGTTTTGGTTTATACAAAGCTCAGCTGTTGAAAACCTATTGCTAGTTTAAAATAAATGTGAGATAATGTCTAGATGCTGATGAAGTTAATAAATTACCTTGCTGGGCTGATGAGACAGCGGGTTGCGCAGTGAGATGGAAGAGAGTAAATTGGCATTTTAACTTCATCGCTTCAGCCGGTGGTAACTTGCGGAATAGACACCGGCTGGTATGTGGTTTTAACCAATCACCGTCTAGTTTTAGACCCATTATTAAACATAACAATGCACTATAGCAATAGTTATTTATGACGTCATTGGGTGATTGAGCCTGCTGTATGATACCAACAACGAATGGAGTCATGTTTGGTAGCAGTTATAATGGCCTTTGTATTTCACCAATTGCACGATCAGGCTAGCAATGAGTAGATATGGTTGTCCTTGTTCAGTAGAGCCATTGGACTTGTCTCAACGATGTTCCTATCTGCAACGACACTGCAGGATATCTAGGTTGACTAATTTCCCATGGCTTTGTAAAGACTACAGCCTGATGGTAGCCCTACCTCCTTGTCCAATTGTGTTCCCACCCTCGAAGGCAGGCTTTAAAAAAAAAAAAGGTGTTGGTACAAGTTTCTATTGGATCACTAGACCTATGAATTGCGTTACCAGCAAGCAGTGCTAGGGAGCCACGGTCATACTTTAACAGGTGGTGCCTATGCGGGTGCTGTCCAGCTATGCTGACAGAAGAGGAATTTCTATGCTGCAGCAAATAAGTTCACGGACAGTGTTACTGGAGAGGGTCACTGCAGACCTCATGGAACGTGTGTGTGCGTGACAGACCATCAGCGTTTTGATGCACAGATAGAGATGTGAGACGTTCTTCAGAACATCCAAGATCAACTGGTGGTAGCAGCCTAGACCAGGTGGACCAGGAGGGCAAATCAAATGACAAACGAGTTGTTTTGCTGTCCTAGTTAGCTAGCTAGCTAGCAATAGAGCTAAGCTCTCTGTTTCACACGAGGCAGTGTTGTTCAGTACAGTATAATTTCATGATTGATTTGGCCATAAGGGGGCTCGCTAGCAAAACTGCAAGCCAAGCTAGCCAAGTTGAGCTAGCTAGCTTTGTTAGCTACACCCAAAATGTACTGTAGCCTAATGTTATAGCTAGCTAGCCTCAGTGCATCTCATTAGGAGCAAAACTGGAGAAATGTTTTGACGATGATGAAGAAGAGTAATGGAATCACATTGACTTCATGACTCATATTGAGTAAACTATATGTCACCTGTGTGTTGTAGCTACCTAGCTAACATGTCTGTGAGATATTCTGCTGCAACAGTAGGAATGAAAGTCTAATAGCATTTTTGTCACTCTCTTCCAGACAATACCACTTGGTGGCCTACAGAATGTTTTGGGAGTTTGTTCTGTGCGGGGAGAAGCTAGGCACAGGACACAGAATCCCCTCGTCTGGTTCGTTTTGCTGGGGCCATTCCAGTAATTCACGAGGAGATGTGAAAGGTCCATTACAACAAACTCCCCCTTGTATCAAAGTGACTCTGAACACCCCACTGCACCCCCCCCCCCCCCCCCCCAAACACACATATGCAAGTATTCCCTTTGTAGAACTGTAGTATTTATGTGCAACTCGGGGCTCTCCGAGTGGCACAGTGGTCTAAGGCACTGCATCTCAGTGCCTGAGGCGTCACTACAGACACCCTGGTTCAAATCCAGGCTGTATCACAACCAGCCATGATTGGGAGTCCCATAGGGCGGCGCACAATTGGCCCAGCGTCGTCTGGGTTTGGCCGGGGTAGGCCATCATTGTAAATAATAATTTGTTCTTAACTGACGTGACTAGTTAAATAAAGGTTACATTTAAAAATATATATATGTAAAAAAAATAGTATATTTGTCTTCAACTGTGTTGCCAATAACTGTTCCTGTAAACTCACCTCGGTCTCCAGAGCAAATAAACGTTGTCTTCAATATAAGCCACGTTTACTTATTGACAGACTAATCTACTGTTTTATTGATGTTTATTTGAATTGATACACTCATTTTCGCAGGAAGATCGAAGTTAGTTTATCAAAACACATTTCATGAATCAATGAATTGATCCAAGAGGTTGGAATGGATGCTTCATTGGTTTTGATGGTTTAGTCACTTGTCAGACAGGGTCTCACAGTCACATGTAAAACTCCATTATATAGCACATTTTATTAAACTCCATTATATACTATAAGTAAACCAAACATTAGGAACATCATGAGCTCCATGACCTTGGACTGATTATCCACTTTGGCTATCCCACGTCCTGTTCTGTTCTGAGGCAGATTATGTTGAGTTTGAGTTTATTCCAGGCTGATAGCTTCCGTGTAATGTGTCTACAAGCTCTGTACTACTAAAGCGGGTGTCACGGTCATCATTAGCACCAGGATTAGTCTGTAGGACATACACTGTTCAGTGATTAGCCAACATTTTACGACCCTGTCCCCATCAATATACACTCAAACAACGTACTACACTGAACAAAAAATACAAACACAACATGCAACAATTTCAGATTATACTGAGTTACAGTTCATATAAGGACATTTTTATTTATTCTTTATTTAACGAGGCAAGTCAGTTAAGAACAAATTATTATTTACAATGACGGCCTACCCCAGCCAAACCCGGACGACGCTAGGCCAACAGTGTACCGCCCTATGGGACTCCCAATCACGGCCGGATGTGATGCAGCCTGGATTCAAACCGGGTACTGCAGTGACGCCTCTTGTACTGAGACGCAGTGTCTTAGACCACCACGCCACTCAGTAAACTGAAATAAATGTATTAGGCTCTAATCTATGGCTTTCACCTGACTGGGAATACAGATATGCAACTGCTGGTCACATATACCTAAAAGAAAAAGTAGGGGCGTGGATCAGAAAACCAGTCAGTATCTGGTGTGACCACCATTTGCCTCATGCAGCGAGACACATCTCCTTCATATAAAGTTGATCAGGCTGTTGATTGTTGCCTGTGGAATGTTGTCCCACTCCTCTTCAATAGCTGTCTGAAGTTGCTGGATGTTGGAGGGAACTGGAACACGTTATCGTACATGTCAATCCAGAGCATCCCAAACATGCTCAATGGGTGACATGTCTGGTGAGTATGCAGGCCTGGGACATTTTCAACTTCCAGGAATTGTTTATAGATCCTTGCCTCTGGTGGACATTCCTGCAGTCAGCATGCCAATTGCACGCTCCATCAAAACTTGAGACTTCTGTGGCATTGTGTAATGTGACAAAACTGAACATTTTAGAGTGGTCTTTTATTGTCCCCAGCACAAGTTGCACCTCGCTACTTTTATAGCCTCGCTACTGTATATAGCCTCTCTACTGTATATAGCCTCGCTACTGTATATAGCCTCTCTACTGTATATAGGCTCTCTACTGTATATAGCCTCTCTACTGTATGTAGCCTCGCTACTGTATATAGCCTCGCTACTGTATATAGCCTCTCTACTGTATATAGCCTCGCTACTGTATATAGGCTCGCTACTGTATATAGCCTCGCTACTGTATATAGCCTCGCTACTGTATATAGCCTCTCTACTGTATATAGGCTCGCTACTGTATATAGCCTCTCTACTGTATATAGCCTCTCTACTGTATATAGCCTCGCTACTGTATATAGGCTTGCTACTGTATATAGGCTCGCTACTGTATATAGCCTCTGTACTGTATATAGCCTACCTACTGTATGTGGCCTCGCTACTGTATATAGCCTCTCTACTGTATATAGCCTCTCTACTGTATATAGCCTCTCTACTGTATATAGCCTCGCTACTGTATATAGGCTCGCTACTGTATATAGGCTCGCTACTGTATATAGCCTCTCTACTGTATATAGCCCCTCTACTGTATATAGCCTCTCTACTGTATATAGCCCCTCTACTGTATATAGCCTCGCTACTGTATATAGGCTCGCTACTGTATATAGGCTCGCTACTGTATATAGGCTCGCTACTGTATATAGGCTCGCTACTGTATATAGGCTCGCTACTGTATATAGCCTCTCTACTGTATATAGCCTCTCTACTGTATATAGCCCCTCTACTGTATACAGCCTCTCTACTGTATATAGCCTCGCTACTGTATATAGCCCCTCTACTGTATATAGCCTCTCTACTGTATATAGCCTCGCTACTGTATATAGCCTCTCTACTGTATATAGCCTCTACTGTATATAGCCTCTACTGTATATAGCCTCTCTACTGTATATAGCCTCTCTACTGTATATAGCCTCTACTGTATATAGCCTCTCTACTGTATATAGCCTCTCTACTGTATATAGCCTCTCTACTGTATATAGCCTCTCTACTGTATATAGCCTCTCTACTGTTATTTTTCACTGTCTTTTTACTGTTGTTTTTTTATTTCCTTACCTATTGTTCACCTAATAACTTTTTTGAACTATTGGTTAGCGCCTGTAAGTAAGCATTTAACTGTAAGGTCTAAACCTGTTGTATTCGGCAAACGTGACATATAAAATTTGATTTGATTTTTAATGATCATGCTGTTTAATCAGCTTCTTGATATGCCACACCTGTCAGGTGGATGGATTATCTTGGAAAATGAGAAATACTCACTAACTGAGATGTATACAAAAGTGTGCACAAAACTTTAGAGAAATAAGCTTTTTTATGCAGTGTATATCCAACCATCCTCCCGTATCAATAGATCATGCATGCTTTCACGTACAATACCCACCCCCAACAGACACCAGTTAATCATCCACACCTTACTAATACAGTGGCAAGAACAAGTATGTGAACCCTTTGGAATTACCTGGATTTTCGCATAAATTGGTTCTAACATTTGATCTGATTTTCATCTAAGTCACAACAATAGACATAGCTTAATAAACTAATAACACACAAATTATTTAATTTTTCTTGTCTATATTGAATACATCATTTAAACAGTCACAGTGTAGGTTGGAAAAAGTATGTGAACCCCTTAGGCTAATGACTTCTCCAAAAGCTATATGGAGTCAGGAGTCAGCTAACTTGGATTCAATCAATGAGATGAGATTGGAATTGTTGGTTGGAGCTGCCCTGCAATATAAAAAACACTCACAAAATGTGAGTTTGCTATTCACAAGAAGCATTGCCTGATGTGAACCATGCCTCGAACAAAAGAGATCTCAGAAGACCTAAGATTAAGAACTGTTGACTTGCATAAAGCTGGAAAGGTTTACAAAAGTATCTCTAAAAGCCTTGATGTTCATCAGTCCACGGTAAGACAAATTGTCTATAAATGGAGAAAGTTCAGCAATGTTGCTACTCTCCCTAGGAGTGGCCGTCCTGCAAAGATGACTGCAAGAGCACAGCGCAGAACGCTCAATGAGGTTAAGAAGAATCCTAGTGTCAGCTAAAGACTTACAGAAATCTCTGGAACATGCTAACATCTCTGTTGACGAGTCTACGATATCTAAAACACTAAACAAGAATGGTGTTCATGGGAGGATACCACGGAAGAAGCCACTGCTGTCCAAATAAAACATTGCTGCACGTCTGAAGTTTGCAAAAGTGCACCTGGATGTTCCACAGCCCTACTGGCAAAATATTCTGTGGACAGATGAAACTACAGTTGAGTTGTTTGGAAGGAACACACAACACTGTGTGGAGAAAAAAAGGCACAGCACTCCAACATCAAAACCTCATCTCAACTGTAAAAGGAGAAGGGAGCATCATGATTTGGAGCTGCTTTGCTGCCTCAGGGTCTGGACAGCTTGCTATCGTCGACGGAAAAATGAATTCCCAAGTTTATCAAGACATTTTGCAGGAGAATGTTAGGCTGTCTGTCTGCCAATTGAAGCTCAACAGAAGTTGGGTGATGCAACACGACATCGACCCAAAACACAGAAGTAAATCAACAACAGAATGGCATCAACAGAAGAAAATACGCTTCTGGAGGGGCCCAGTCAGAGTCCTGACCTCAACCCGATTGAGATGCTGTGCAGTTCACACCAGACATCCCAACAATATTGCTGAACTGAAACAGTTTTGTAAAGAGGAACGGTCCAAAATTCCTCCTGACCGTTGTGCAGGTCTGATACGCAACTACAGGAAATGTTAGGTTGAAGTTGTTGCTGCCAAAGGAGGATCGACCAGTTGTTTAATCAAAGGGTTCACATACTTTTTCCACCCTGTACTGTGAATGTTTACACTGTGTTCAATAAAGACATGAACATGTATAATAATTTGTGTGTTATTACTTTAAGCAGACTGTCTATTTTATTTATTTATTTCACCTTTATTTAACCAGGTAGGCAAGTTGAGAACAAGTTCTCATTTACAGTTGCGACCTGGCCAAGATAAAGCAAAGCAGTTCGACACATACAACAACACAGAGTTACACATGGAGTAAAACAAACATACAGTCAATAATACAGTAGAAAAATAAGTCTATATACAATGTGAGCAAATGAGGTGAGATAAGGGAGGTAAAGGCAAAAGTAAATACAATATAGCGAGTAAAACACTGCAATGGTAGATTTGCAGTGGAAGAATGTGCAAAGTAAAGATAGAAGTAATGGGGTGCAAAGGAGCAAAATAAATAAATAAATAAATACAGTAGGGGGAGAGGTAGTTGTTTGGAATAAATTATAGATGGGCTATATACAGGTGCAGTAATATGTGAGCTGCTCTGACAGCTGGTGCTTAAAGCTAGTGAGGAAGATAAGTGTTTCCAGTTTCAGAGATTTTTGTAGTTCATTCCAGTCATTGGCAGAAGAGAACTGGAAGGAGAGGAGGCCAAAGGAAGAATTGGTTTTGGGGGTGACCAGAGAGATATACCTGCTGGAGCACATGCTACAGGTGGGTGCTGCTATGGTGACCAGCGAGCTAAGATAACGGGGGACTTTACCTAGCAGGGTCTTGTAGATGACCTGGAGCCAGTGGGTTTGGCGACGAGTATGAAGCGAGGGCCAGCCAACGAGAGCGTACAGGTCGCAGTGGTGGGTAGTATATGGGGCTTTGGTGACAAAACGGATGGCACTGTGATAGACTGCATCCAATTTATTGAGTAGGGTATTGGAGGCTATTTTGTAAATTACATCGCCGAAGTCGAGGATGGTCAGTTGTACAAGGGTATGTTTGGTAGCATGAGTGTAGGATGCTTTGTTGCGAAATAGGAAGCCAATTCTAGATTTAACTTTGGATTGGAGATGTTTGATGTGAGTCTGGAAGGAGAGTTTACAGTCTAACCAGACACCTAGGTATTTGTAGTTGTCCACATATTCTAAGTCAGAGCCGTCCAGAGTAGTGATGTTGGATAGGTGGGCAGGTGCAGGCAGCGATCAGTTGAAGAGCATGCATTTAGTTTTACTTGTTTTTAAGAGCAATTGGAGGCCACGGAAGAAGAGTTGTATGGCATTGAAGCTCCTCTGGAGAGTTGTTAACACAGTGTCCAAAGAAGGGCTAGAAGTATACAGAATGGTGTTGATGGGATCAGACTAAATAGAGTAGGTCAACCCTTAAAAAAAATGTCCTTATATTTAGCTCCATCCATCATTCAATTCTGACCAGTTTCCCAGTCCCTACCGAAGAAAAACATCCCCACAGCATGATGCTGCCACCACCAGTCTTCACTGTGGGGATGTTGTTCTCGGGGTGATGAGAGATGTTGGGTTTGTGCCAGACAGTGTTTTACTTGATTGCCAAAAAGCTACATTTTAATCTCATCTGACCAAAGTACCTTCTTCCATATGTTTGGGGAGTCTCCCACGTGCCTTTTGGCAAACACCAAGCGTGTTTGCTTATTTTTTTCTTTAAGCAATGGCTTTTTTTCTGGCCACTCTTCCATAAAGCCCAGCTCTGTGGAGTGTACAGCTTAAAGTGGTCCTACGCTGTGGAGCTTTACAGCTCCTTCAGGGTTATCTTTGATCTCTTTGTTGACTCTCTGGTTAATGCCCTCCTTGCCTGGTCCGTGAGTTTTGGTGGGCGGACCTCTCTTGGCAGGTTTGTTGTGGTGACATATTCTTTCTATTTTTTAATAATGGATTCAATGGTACTCCGTGGGATGTTCAAAGTTTCGGATATTTTTTTTATAACCCAACCCTAATCTGTACTTCTCCACAGCTTTGTCCCTGACCTGTTTGGAGAGCTCCTTGGTCTTCATGATGCCCCTTGCTTAGTGTAATGAATACTCAGGGAGAAAAGGTTGTAGATTCACACGCAGAGAACGGCAGGTTTTTATTTCGCCTTCGCAAAAGGCAGGAATCGTGGTCACAGGCAGGCAATGGTCATACACAGGTAGTCAAACAGGCGAGGGAATCAAAACTAGGACTGAAGGCTATAACTGGTTCTCACAAACAAGCTAGGAAAAGGCTTAGTAGAGTCAAAATGAACAATACCTCACAAAAGGCACAAACAGAATGAACTGAACTAAATAAGGAGCTGATGAGACCAGGTGAGTAACTAACACAGGTGAAATCAATCAACAAAAATGAAAGACAGGACTACATTCAAGAACACAAACAGGGCTACGTTCCAGAACACAAAGAAACAGGGCTATGTTCCAGAACACAAAGAAACAGGGCTATGTTCCAGAACACAAAGTAACAGGGCTATGTTCCAGAACACAAAGAAACAGGGCTACGTTCCAGAACACAAAGAAACAGGGCTACGTTCCAGAACACAAAGAAACAGGGCTACGTTCCAGAACACAGAGAAACAGGGCTACGTTCAAGAACACAACGAAACAGAACACAAGGTTGACTAAGAAAATAAATACAGAACCTTACACTTAGTGGTGCTTCAGAGTCTGGGGCCTTTCAGAACAGGTGTATGTATATATACTGAGACCATGTGACACTTTGATTGCACACAGATGGACTTTATTTAACTAATTATGTGACTTCTGAAGGTAATTGGTTGCACCAGATCTTATTTGGGGCTTCATAGCAAAGGGGGTGAATACATATACACAAACCACTTTCCCATTTAATTTTTTTTTGTATTTTTGGAAACAAGTAATTTTTTTCATTTCATTTTACCAATTTGGACTATTTTGTGTATGTCCATTACATGAAATCCAAATAAAATTAATATAAACTACAGGTTGTAATGCATCAAAATAGAAAAACGCCAAGGAGGAAGGCATTGTATATGGAGGCTGAATACCATTCTGTCAGTATAAGTTCTAATAGTTCTGATGTATCCATGATATTCCTGATATTCCTACTTAAGTCACGTTCTGACCTTAGTTCCTTTTTTATGTCTTTATTTTAGTTTGGTCAGGGCGTGAGTTGGGGTGGACATTCTATTTTGTTTTGTTATATTTCTATGTGTTTGGCCTAGTATGGTTCTCAATCAGAGGCAGGTGTCGATCCTTGTCTCTGATTGAGAATCATATTTAGGTAGCCTGTTTTCCCCATTATGGGTGTGGGTAGTTGTTTTCCGTTTCTGTGTTGCACCATTCGGGACTGTGTCGCTTTTAATTTATTCTCTTGTTCTTTTTGTATTTTGTATTCATTCTCGATTAAACGATATTATGGATACGTACCACGCTGCATTTTGGTCCTCCTCTCCTTCCACCAACGAAAACCGTTACAACTTAAGTGCTTGAGGCTGATAGTTTGTAGAGTGATTTCCTTTACGGTCCATTGAGGTACTTAAAACTGTATTATAATCAAAATAATTAATGTGTTACTTGTGAGCTCAGATTACTATAAATATTTTTGAAGAAGTGTGGATCACCATTATTTGGCCCATATTGATTAATTATTCAGATCTGTTTTTGATTCAATAGCATATCTAAAAGTTTCCATCTTCCTTGAGGAGCTGTTTGCACAGTTTGAACAATGGGATGAAAATGATTGTTAAATAATATAATCACTCCTTTTGAGTTTATTTGCCAATGACAAAATTATATTTCTCCCTCCCAGTCTTTTTTACACACAACCTCATCTATAGCTATTGAGTGAGTTTGCTGTAAACAATAGATATTGTATTCTTTCTCTGTTAGCCATGTTAAAAATATATATTTTGTTGACGATCTGCTAAGCCATTACAATTGTAACTGGCTATACTTATTTCCCCTCTTAGCATAATGACACAAGTTTCAGATGAACTTACTTACCACAATCAATGTTTGTAAACTTACTATAAAAAAAGCACCGTGATGATTGAGTGTCCATATCGCTGTACCATAATGTTTGCACTGTAGCTGTAAATCTCCATCTGTCCTGATACAGGTTATGTATAGACCTACTCCAGTAGACAGGTTATGTATAGTCCTACTACAGTAGACAGGTTATGTATAGTCCTACTCCAGTAGACAGGTTATGTATAGTCCTACTACAGTAGACAGTAGACAGGTTATGTATAGACCTACTCCAGTAGACAGGTTATGTATAGTCCTACTACAGTAGACAGGTTATGTATAGTCCTACTCCAGTAGACAGGTTATGTATAGTCCTACTACAGTAGACAGGTTATGTATAGACCTACTACAGTAGACAGGTTATGTATAGACCTACTCCAGTAGACAGGTTATGTATAGACCTACTACAGTAGACAGGTTATGTATAGACCTACTACAGTAGACAGGTTATGTATAGACCTACTCCAGTAGACAGGTTATGTATAGTCCTACTCCAGTAGACAGGTTATGTATAGTCCTACTACAGTAGACAGGTTATGTATAGTCCTACTACAGTAGACAGGTTATGTATAGTCCTACTGCAGTAGACAGGTTATGTATAGACCTACTCCAGTAGACAGGTTATGTATAGTCCTACTACAGTAGACAGGTTATGTATAGTCCTACTACAGTAGACAGGTTATGTATAGTCCTACTACAGTAGACAGGTTATGTATAGTCCTACTACAGTAGACAGGTTATATATAGTCCTATTCCAGTAGACAGGTTATGTATAGTCCTACTACAGTAGACAGGTTATGTATAGTCCTACTACAGTAGACAGGTTATGTATAGACCTACTCCAGTAGACAGTAGACAGGTTATGTATAGTCCTACTGCAGTAGACAGGTTATGTATAGACCTACTACAGTAGACAGGTTATGTATAGTCCTACTGCAGTAGACAGGTTATGTATAGTCCTACTCCAGTAGACAGGTTATGTATAGACCTACTACAGTAGACAGGTTATGTATAGACCTACTACAGTAGACAGGTTATGTATAGTCCTACTACAGTAGACAGGTTATGTATAGTCCTACTACAGTAGACAGGTTATGTATAGTCCTACTACAGTAGACAGGTTATGTATAGACCTACTACAGTAGACAGTAGACAGGTTATGTATAGTCCTACTACAGTAGACAGGTTATGTATAGTCCTACTACAGTAGACAGGTTATGTATAGTCCTACTACAGTAGACAGGTTATGTATAGTCCTACTCCAGTAGACAGGTTATGTATAGTCCTACTGCAGTAGACAGGTTATGTATAGACCTACTACAGTAGACAGTAGACAGGTTATGTATAGTCCTACTACAGTAGACAGGTTATGTATAGTCCTACTCCAGTAGACAGGTTATGTATAGTCCTACTCCAGTAGACAGGTTATGTATAGTCCTACTGCAGTAGACAGGTTATGTATAGACCTACTACAGTAGACAGTAGACAGGTTATGTATAGTCCTACTCCAGTAGACAGGTTATGTATAGTCCTACTGCAGTAGACAGGCTATGTATAGTCCTACTACAGTAGACAGTAGACAGGTTATGTATAGTCCTACTACAGTAGACAGGTTATGTATAGTCCTACTCCAGTAGACAGGTTATGTATAGACCTACTACAGTAGACAGTAGACAGGTTATGTATAGTCCTACTGCAGTAGACAGGTTATGTATAGACCTACTTCAGTAGACAGGTTATGTATAGTCCTACTACAGTAGACAGGTTATGTATAGTCCTACTACAGTAGACAGGTTATGTATAGTCCTACTACAGTAGACAGGTTATGTATAGTCCTATTCCAGTAGACAGGTTATGTATAGTCCTACTACAGTAGATAGTAGACAGGTTATGTATAGTCCTACTGCAGTAGACAGGTTATGTATAGACCTACTACAGTAGACAGGTTATGTATAGTCCTACTGCAGTAGACAGGTTATGTATAGACCTACTCCAGTAGACAGGTCATGTATAGTCCTACTACAGTAGACAGGTTATGTATAGTCCTACTACAGTAGACAGGTTATGTATAGACCTACTCCAGTAGACAGTAGACAGGTTATGTATAGTCCTACTACAGTAGACAGGTTATGTATAGTCCTACTCCAGTAGACAGGTTATGTATAGTCCTACTACAGTAGACAGGTTATGTATAGACCTACTACAGTAGACAGTAGACAGGTTATGTATAGTCCTACTGCAGTAGACAGGTTATGTATAGTCCTACTCCAGTAGACAGGTTATGTATAGTCCTACTCCAGTAGACAGGTTATGTATAGTTCTACTGCAGTAGACAGGTTATGTATAGTCCTACTACAGTAGACAGTAGACAGGTTATGTATAGTCCTACTGCAGTAGACAGGTTATGTATAGTCCTACTACAGTAGACAGTAGACAGGTTATGTATAGTCCTACTACAGTAGACAGGTTATGTATAGTCCTACTACAGTGGACAGGTTATGTATAGTCCTACTCCAGTAGACAGGTTATTTATAGTCCTACTGCAGTAGACAGGTTATGTATAGACCTACTACAGTAGACAGTAGACAGGTTATGTATAGTCCTACTACAGTAGACAGGTTATGTATAGTCCTACTCCAGTAGACAGGTTATGTATAGTCCTACTCCAGTAGACAGGTTATGTATAGTCCTACTCCAGTAGACAGGTTATGTATAGTCCTACTCCAGTAGACAGGTTATGTATAGACCTACTACAGTAGACAGTAGACAGGTTATGTATAGACCTACTCCAGTAGACAGGTTATGTATAGACCTACTACAGTAGACAGGTTATGTATAGTCCTACTACAGTAGACAGGTTATGTATAGACCTACTACAGTAGACGGGTTATGTATAGACCTACTACAGTAGACAGTAGACAGGTTATGTATAGTCCTACTACAGTAGACAGGTTATGTATAGACCTACTCCAGTAGACGGGTTATGTATAGACCTACTACAGTAGACAGGTTATGTATAGTCCTACTACAGTAGACAGGTTATGTATAGACCTACTACAGTAGACAGTAGACAGGTTATGTATAGTCCTACTACAGTAGACAGGTTATGTATAGTCCTACTACAGTAGACAGGTTATGTATAGTCCTACTGCAGTAGACAGGTTATGTATAGTCCTACTCCAGTAGACAGTAGACAGGTTATGTATAGTCCTACTCCAGTAGACAGGTTATGTATAGTCCTACTACAGTAGACAGTAGACAGGTTATGTATAGTCCTACTCCAGTAGACAGGTTATGTATAGTCCTACTCCAGTAGACAGGTTATGTATAGTCCTACTACAGTAGACAGGTTATGTATAGTCCTACTACAGTAGACAGGTTATGTATAGTCCTACTACAGTAGACAGTAGACAGGTTATGTATAGACCTACTACAGTAGACAGGTTATGTATAGTCCTACTACAGTAGACAGTAGACAGGTTATGTATAGACCTACTACAGTAGACAGGTTATGTATAGTCCTACTACAGTAGACAGGTTATGTATAGTCCTACTACAGTAGACAGGTTATGTATAGTCCTACTGCAGTAGACAGGTTATGTATAGACCTACTACAGTAGACAGGTTATGTATAGACCTACTACAGTAGACAGGTTATGTATAGACCTACTCCAGTAGACAGTAGACAGGTTATGTATAGTCCTACTCCAGTAGACAGGTTATGTATAGTCCTACTCCAGTAGACAGGTTATGTATAGACCTACTACAGTAGACAGGTTATGTATAGTCCTACTGCAGTAGACAGGTTATGTATAGACCTACTCCAGTAGACAGGTTATGTATAGTCCTACTACAGTAGACAGGTTATGTATAGTCCTACTACAGTAGACAGGTTATGTATAGACCTACTCCAGTAGACAGTAGACAGGTTATGTATAGTCCTACTACAGTAGACAGGTTATGTATAGTCCTACTACAGTAGACAGGTTATGTATAGTCCTACTACAGTAGACAGGTTATGTATAGTCCTACTACAGTAGACAGGTTATGTATAGTCCTACTGCAGTAGACAGGTTATGTATAGACCTACTACAGTAGACAGTAGACAGGTTATGTATAGTCCTACTACAGTAGACAGGTTATGTATAGTCCTACTCCAGTAGACAGGTTATGTATAGTCCTACTCCAGTAGACAGGTTATGTATAGTCCTACTGCAGTAGACAGGTTATGTATAGTCCCACTACAGTAGACAGTAGACAGGTTATGTATAGTCCTACTGCAGTAGACAGGTTATGTATAGTCCTACTACAGTAGACAGTAGACAGGTTATGTATAGTCCTACTACAGTAGACAGGTTATGTATAGTCCTACTACAGTAGACAGGTTATGTATAGTCCTACTCCAGTAGACAGGTTAGATAGTCACCTACTGCAGTAGACAGGTTATGTATAGACCTACTACAGTAGACAGTAGACAGGTTATGTATAGTCCTACTACAGTAGACAGGTTATGTCCTAGTCACCCCCCCCCCCCCCCCCCCCCCCCCCCCCTCCCCTCCCCCTCTCATACTCAGTAGACAGGTTTATGTATAGTCCTACTCCAGTAGACACGGTTATGTAATGTCCTACTGCAGTAGTACAGGTTATGTATAGAACCTACTACAGTAGGACAGTAGACAGGTTCTGTATAGTCCTACTACAGTAGACAGGTTCTGTATAGTTCCTACTACAGTAGGACAGGTTATGTATAGTCCTACTCCAGTAGTACAGGTTATGTCTAGTCCTATACAGTAGACAGGTTATATATAAGTCCTAGTTCCAGTAGACAGGTATGATAGTCCTACTACAGTAGGACAAGGTTATGTATAGTCCTACTTACAGCTAGACAGGTTATGTATAGACCTACTCCAGTAGACAGGTAGACAGGTTATGTATAGTCCTACTTGCCATTAGACAGGTTATGTATAGACCTACTACAGTAGACAGGTTATGTATAGTCCTACTGCAGTAGACAGGTTATGTATAGTCCTACTCCAGTAGACAGGTTATGTATAGACCTACTACAGTAGACAGGTTATGTATAGACCTACTACAGTAGACAGGTTATGTATAGTCCTACTACAGTAGACAGGTTATGTATAGTCCTACTACAGTAGACAGGTTATGTATAGTCCTACTACAGTAGACAGGTTATGTATAGACCTACTACAGTAGACAGTAGACAGGTTAGTATAGTCCTACTACAGTAGACAGGTTATGTATAGTCCTACTACAGTAGACAGGTTATGTATAGTCCTACTACAGTAGACAGGTTATGTATAGTCCTACTCCAGTAGACAGGTTATGTATAGTCCTACTGCAGTAGACAGGTTATGTATAGACCTACTACAGTAGACAGTAGACAGGTTATGTATAGTCCTACTACAGTAGACAGGTTATGTATAGTCCTACTCCAGTAGACAGGTTATGTATAGTCCTACTCCAGTAGACAGGTTATGTATAGTCCTACTGCAGTAGACAGGTATGTATAGACCTACTACAGTGGACAGTAGACAGGTTATGTATAGTCCTACTCCAGTAGACAGGTTATGTATAGTCCTACTGCAGTAGACAGGCTATGTATAGTCCTACTACAGTAGACAGTAGACAGGTTATGTATAGTCCTACCAGTAGACAGGTTATGTATAGTCCTACTCAGTAGACAGGTTATGTATAGACCTACTACAGTAGACAGTAGACAGGTTATGTATAGTCCTACTGCAGTAGACAGGTTATGTATAGACCTACTCAGTAGACAGGTTTATGTATAGTCCTACTACAGTAGACAGGTTATGTATAGTCCTACTACAGTAGACAGGTTATGTATAGTCCTACTACAGGACAGGTTATGTATAGTCCTATTCAGTAGACAGGTTATGTATAGTCCTACTCAGCATAGTAGACAGGTTATGTATAGTCCTACTGCAGTAGACAGGTTATGTATAGACCTACTACAGTAGACAGGTTATGTATAGTCCTACTGCAGTAGACAGGTTATGTATAGACCTACTCCAGTAGACAGGTCATGTATAGTCCTACTACAGTAGACAGGTTATGTATAGTCTACTACAGTAGACAGGTTATGTATAGACCTACTCCAGTAGACAGTAGAGGTTATGTATAGTCCTACTACAGTAGACAGGTTATGTATAGTCCTACTCCAGTAGACAGGTTATGTATAGTCCTACTCCAGTAGACAGGTTATGTATAGACTACCAGTAGACAGTAGACAGGTTATGTATAGTCTACTGCAGTAGACAGGTTATGTATAGTCCACTCCAGTAGACAGGTTATGTATGTCCTACTGCAGTAGACAGGTTATGTATAGTCTACTGCAGTAGACAGGTTATGTATAGTACTACAGTAGACAGTAGACAGGTTATGTATAGTCCTAGCAGTAGACAGGTTATGTATAGCCTACTACAGTAGACAGTTCTGTAGTAGTCCTCTCCAGTTAGCCAGGTTATGTATAGTCCTACTACAGTAGACAGGTTATGTATAAGCCCTACTACAGAAGACAGTAGACAGGTTATGTATAGTCCTACTACAGTAGACAGGTTATGTATAGTCCTACTACAGTAGACAGGTTATGTATAGTCCTACTACAGTAGACAGGTTATGTATAGTCCTACTACAGTAGACAGGTTATGTATAGACCTACTCCAGTAGACAGGTTATGTATAGTCCTACTACAGTAGACAGGTTATGTATAGACCTACTACAGTAGACAGGTTATGTATAGACCTACTACAGTAGACAGGTTATGTATAGTCCTACTACAGTAGACAGGTTATGTATAGTCCTACTACAGTAGACAGGTTATGTATAGTCCTACTACAGTAGACAGGTTATGTATAGTCCTACTACAGTAGACAGGTTATGTATAGTCCTACTACAGTAGACAGTAGACAGGTTATGTATAGTCCTACTACAGTAGACAGGTTATGTATAGACCTACTACAGTAGACAGGTTATGTATAGACCTACTGCAGTAGACAGGTTATGTATAGTCCTACTACAGTAGACAGTAGACAGGTTATGTATAGTCCTACTACAGTAGACAGGTTATGTATAGACCTACTACAGTAGACAGTAGACAGGTTATGTATAGACCTACTTCAGTAGACAGGTTATGTATAGTCCTACTACAGTAGACAGGTTATGTATAGTCCTACTACAGTAGACAGGTTGTATAGTCCTACTACAGTAGACAGGTTATGTATAGTCCTACTACAGTAGACAGGTTATGTATAGTCCTACTACAGTAGACAGTAGACAGGTTATGTATAGTCCTACTACAGTAGACAGGTTATGTATAGACCTACTACAGTAGACAGGTTATGTATAGTCCTACTACAGTAGACAGTAGACAGGTTATGTATAGTCCTACTGCAGTAGACAGGTTATGTATAGACCTACTCCAGTAGACAGGTTATGTATAGTCCTACTCCAGTAGACAGGTTATGTATAGTCCTACTGCAGTAGACAGGTTATGTATAGACCTACTCCAGTAGACAGGTTATGTATAGTCCTACTACAGTAGACAGGTTATGTATAGTCCTACTACAGTAGACAGGTTATGTATAGTCCTACTACAGTAGACAGGTTATGTATAGTCCTACTACAGTAGACAGGTTATGTATAGTCCTACTACAGTAGACAGGTTATGTATAGACCTACTACAGTAGACAGTAGACAGGTTATGTATAGACCTACTACAGTAGACAGGTTATGTATAGTCCTACTCCAGTAGACAGGTTATGTATATTCCTACTACAGTAGACAGTAGACAGGTTATGTATAGTCCTACTGCAGTAGACAGGTTATGTATAGACCTACTACAGTAGACAGGTTATGTATAGTCCTACTCCAGTAGACAGGTTATGTATAGTCCTACTACAGTAGACAGGTTATGTATAGTCCTACTACAGTAGACAGGTTATGTATAGTCCTACTACAGTAGACAGGTTATGTATAGTCCTACTACAGTAGACAGTAGACAGGTTATGTATAGTCCTACTCCAGTAGACAGGTTATGTATAGTCCTACTACAGTAGACAGGTTATGTATAGACCTACTACAGTAGACAGGTTATGTATAGACCTACTCCAGTAGACAGGTTATGTATAGTCCTACTACAGTAGACAGGTTATGTATAGACCTACTCCAGTAGACAGGTTATGTATAGTCCTACTCCAGTAGACAGGTTATGTATAGTCCTACTACAGTAGACAGGTTATGTATAGTCCTACTACAGTGGACAGGTTATGTATAGTCCTACTGCAGTAGACAGGTTATGTATAGTCCTACTCCAGTAGACAGGTTATGTATAGTCCTACTACAGTAGACAGGTTATGTATAGTCCTACTCCAGTAGACAGGTTATGTATAGTCCTACTACAGTAGACAGGTTATGTATAGTCCTACTACAGTAGACAGGTTATGTATAGACCTACTACAGTGGACAGGTTATGTATAGTCCTACTACAGTAGACAGGTTATGTATAGACCTACTACAGTAGACATGTTATGTATAGACCTACTCCAGTAGACAGGTTATGTATAGTCCTACTGCAGTAGACAGGTTATGTATAGTCCTACTACAGTAGACAGTAGACAGGTTATGTATAGTCCTACTACAGTAGACAGGTTATGTATAGTCCTACTACAGTAGACAGGTTATGTATAGACCTACTACAGTAGACAGTAGACAGGTTATGTATAGTCCTACTACAGTAGACAGGTTATGTATAGTCATACTACAGTAGACAGGTTATGTATAGTCCTACTACAGTAGACAGGTTATGTATAGTCCTACTACAGTAGACAGGTTATGTATAGTCCTACTACAGTAGACAGGTTATGTATAGTCCTACTGCAGTAGACAGGTTATGTATAGTCCTACTACAGTAGACAGTAGACAGGTTATGTATAGTCCTACTGCAGTAGACAGGTTATGTATAGACCTACTCCAGTAGACAGGTTATGTATAGTCCTACTCCAGTAGACAGGTTATGTATAGTCCTACTCCAGTAGACAGGTTATGTATAGTCCTACTACAGTAGACAGTAGACAGGTTATGTATAGTCCTACTACAGTAGACAGGTTATGTATAGTCCTACTACAGTAGACAGGTTATGTATAGTCCTACTACAGTAGACAGGTTATGTATAGTCCTACTACAGTAGACAGGTTATGTATAGACCTACTCCAGTAGACAGGTTATGTATAGTCCTACTACAGTAGACAGGTTATGTATAGACCTACTACAGTAGACAGGTTATGTATAGACCTACTACAGTAGACAGGTTATGTATAGTCCTACTACAGTAGACAGGTTATGTATAGTCCTACTACAGTAGACAGGTTATGTATAGTCCTACTACAGTAGACAGGTTATGTATAGTCCTACTACAGTAGACAGGTTATGTATAGTCCTACTACAGTAGACAGTAGACAGGTTATGTATAGTCCTACTCCAGTAGACAGGTTATGTATAGACCTACTCCAGTAGACAGTAGACAGGTTATGTATAGTCCTACTCCAGTAGACAGGTTATGTATAGTCCTACTCCAGTAGACAGTAGACAGGTTATGTATAGTCCTACTCCAGTAGACAGGTTATGTATAGACCTACTCCAGTAGACAGGTTATGTATAGTCCTACTCCAGTAGACAGGTTATGTATAGTCCTACTACAGTAGACAGGTTATGTATAGACCTACTACAGTAGACAGGTTATGTATAGTCCTACTCCAGTAGACAGGTTATGTATAGACCTACTCCAGTAGACAGGTTATGTATAGTCCTACTACAGTAGACAGGTTATGTATAGTCCTACTACAGTAGACAGGTTATGTATAGACCTACTCCAGTAGACAGTAGACAGGTTATGTATAGTCCTACTACAGTAGACAGGTTATGTATAGTCCTACTACAGTAGACAGGTTATGTATAGTCCTACTACAGTAGACAGGTTATGTATAGTCCTACTACAGTAGACAGGTTATGTATAGTCCTATTCCAGTAGACAGGTTATGTATAGTCCTACTACAGTAGACAGGTTATGTATAGTCCTATTCCAGTAGACAGGTTATGTATAGTCCTATTCCAGTAGACAGGTTATGTATAGTCCTACTACAGTAGACAGGTTATGTATAGTCCTATTCCAGTAGACAGGTTATGTATAGTCCTATTCCAGTAGACAGGTTATGTATAGACCTACTACAGTAGACAGGTTATGTATAGACCTACTACAGTAGACAGGTTATGTATAGACCTACTACAGTAGACAGCCTTACCCATTTTCGCCTTCACATAAATCCAAATCTAATGTTATCTCCACCTCCAAGGATCTCTATGCGTGAATAAAAAAACATGAGTCCATCATGCGTAAAAATAGTACGTATCCAGACTTGTAATTTGTAATGTGGTACGATATTTATCTGGGAATACTTCAGTAGGAGGTACCTCTCACTCACAGCCACGTGGGAATCTTCGAGTCCTGGAACAATTGGTTGTTTATGTTAAATGTATCGACCACTAGACAAACATTCTGCTTCTCTGCTCAGAACCTTTTCAAAGTGGAACACCTGCTCTTTCCATGACATAGACGGACAAGGTGAATACAGGTGAAAGCTATTATCCCTTATTGATGTCACTTGTTAACACCACTTCAATCAGTGTAGATGAAGGGGAAGAGACAGGGCTAAATAAGGATTTTTAAGCCTTGAGACAATTGAGACATGGATTGTGTGGGTGTGCCATTCAGAGGGTGAACGGGCAAGAAAAAATATTTAACTGTCTTTTTAACTGGGTTTGGTAGTAGATGCCAGGCGTACCTGTGTGCGTGTGTCAAGAACTGCAACGCTGCTGGGTTTTTCACACAACAGTTTCCTGTGTGTATCAAGAATGGTCCACCACCCAAAGGACATCCAGCCAAACTTGACAACACTGTGGGAAGCATTGGAGTCAACATGGGCCAACATCCCTGTGGAACGCTTTCGACACCTTGTAGAGTCCATGCCCTGATGAATTGAGGCTGTTCTGAATTTAACCTCTAACGAGTCACAAACCCGGATCCGGGATCCCCCCATCAAAAAAGCTGACTAGCATAGCCTAGCCTAAAGCGACAGGGATATCATATAATAAAATGTTCATGAAATCACAAGTCCAAGACAGCAAATGAAAGATACACATCTTGTGAATCCAGCCATCATTTCTGATTTTTAAAATGTTTTACAGGGAAGACACAATATGTATTTCTATTAGCTAACCACAATAGCAAAAGACACAACTTTTTTTTCTCCACCATTTTTTTACTGCATAGGTAGCTATCACAAATTCGACCAAATAAAGATATAAATAGTCACTAACCAAGAAACAACTTTATCAGATGACAGTCTGATAACATATTTATTGTATAGCATATGTTTTGTTCGAAAAATGTGCATATTTCAGGTATAAATCATAGTTTTACATTGCAGCCACCATCACAACTCTCACCAAAGCAACTAGAATAACTACAGAGAGCAACGTGAATTACCTAAATACTCATCATAAAACATTTATGAAAAATACACAGTGTACAGCAAATGAAAGACAAAGATCTTGTGAATCCAGCCAATATTTCAGATTTTTTAAGTGTTTTACAGCGAAAACACAATATAGCATTATATTAGCTTACTACAATAGCCTACCACACAGCCCCATTCATTCAACATAATGTTAGCGATAGCAAATAAACCAGCAAAAGATATAAATTTTTTCACTAACCTTCTCAAACTTCTTCAGATGACAGTCCTATAACATCATATTACACAATACATTTAGAGTTTGTTCGAAAATGTGCATATTTAGCGCCACAAATCGTGGTTATACAATGTGAATAGTAGCCAAACTTCAAACAAAATGTCGGGAGAAATCTTGGGAGAGGCACCTAATCTAATCAATAACTAATCATAAACTTGACTAAAAAATACAGGTTGGACAGCAAATTAAAGATACATTAGTTCTTAATGCAACCGCTGTGTTAGATTTTTTAAATTAACGTTACTACGACATACAGCGTGCGTTACAGCGAGACCGTGCCGAAATTAATGGCGGAATTATAGTTTAACATTTTTCAACAGAAATACGAATTAACAGCATAAAAAGTTCTTACTATTTGATGAGCTTCCATCAGAATCTTGTGCAAGTTGTCCTTTGTCCAGAATCATCGTTGCTCGGTTGTAGATTGTCGTCTTCAACTTAGGAATTAGCAGCAAACATTAGCTATGTGGCCCAGACGTGTCCAACTCTTCATAACGCAGCACAAAGAAAATTCCGAAAATCGCAATATACTGATATAAACTGATATAACTCGGTTTAAAATAACTACATTATGATGTTTTTAACACCTATATCGAATAAAATCAGAGCCGGATATATCTAAGGCCTATAACGAGAGCTTTTCAGAATGCCATCCTGAGGTCTGTCTTGCGCCATGACGAACGTTGAAAAGAGTGCACCCCCCGTTCCAAGAGCCTTTATACGGCCTCAGATCTACCTAGCAACCCCATTCCAATTCTCACTGCTTACTGACATCTAGGGGAAATCGTATGCAGTGCATGTCGACTCATAGATTACATGCAAATTGATAAACTGACCCTGGAACAGAGTGCCCGATTTCAGATTTCTCACTTCCTGACAGGAAGTTTGCTGCAACTTGAGTTCTGTTTTACTCACAGATATAATTCAAACGGTTTTAGAAACTAGAGAGTGTTTTCTATCCAATAGTAATAATAATATGCATATTGTACGAGCAAGAATTGAGTACGAGGCAGTTTAATTTGGGAACGAATTTTTACAAAGTGAAAACAGCGCCCCCATATTGACAAGAAGTTTTAATAGTGGAGGTGTTCCTAATGTTTCATATGATGTTTATAATGTTATGGTTTAAAAAGTAGAAATAGTATAACCAATATTTTCTCAGGTAATCTAGTCTGAACCAGTCTATCGGGTCAGTTTGGTGTCTTCTCAGGTAATCTAGTCTGAACCAGTCTAGCGGGTCAGTTTGGTGTCTTCTCAGGTAATCTAGTCTGAACCAGTCTATCGGGTCAGTTTGGTGTCTTCTCAGGTAATCTAGTCTGAACCAGTCTATCGGGTCAGTTTGGTGTCATCTCAGGTAATCTAATCTGAACCAGTCTATCGGGTCAGTTTGGTGTCTTCTCAGGTAATCTAATCTGAACCAGTCTATCGGGTCAGTTTGGTGTCTTCTCAGGTAATCTAGTCTGAACCAGTCTATCGGGTCAGTTTGGTGTCTTCTCAGGTAATCTAGTCTGAACCAGTCTATCGGGTCAGTTTGGTGTCAGCTCAGGTAATCTAGTCTGAACCAGTCTATCGGGTCAGTTTGGTGTCATCTCAGGTAATCCAGTCTGAACCAGTCTATCGGGTCAGTTTGGTGTCTTCTCAGGTAATCCAGTCTGAACCAGTCTATCGGGTCAGTTTGGTGTCTTCTCAGGTAATCTAGTCTGAACCAGTCTATCGGGTCAGTTTGGTGTCTTCTCAGGTAATCTAGTCTGAACCAGTCTATCGGGTCAGTTTGGTGTCTTCTCAGGTAATCTAGTCTGAACCAGTCTATCGGGTCAGTTTGGTGTCATCTCAGGTAATCTAGTCTGAATCAGTCTATCGGGTCAGTTTGGTGTCATCTCGGATAATCTAGTCTGAACCAGTCTATCGGGTCAGTTTGGTGTCTTCAGCTCAATGGTTTTAGAGCAGGGGTGAGCAGAATATGTTGAGTCAAATTCCATTAGTTGCTGTAACAAGCACACTAACACCCGGACAGTATTACCTCTGGTTACTTTAGTACCTAGGGGGGGAAACGTAGTCAGTTGTACAGGGAACGGGGGGATACCTAGTCAGTTGTACAGGGAAAGGGGGGGATACCTAGTCAGTTGTACAGAGAAAGGGGGGATACCTAGTCAGTTGTATAGGGAAAGGGGGGGGGATACCTAGTCAGTTGTACAGAGAAAGGGGGGGATACATAGTCAGTTGTACAGGGAAAGGGGGGGGGATACCTAGTCAGTTGTACAGGGAAAGGGGGGGGGGTACCTAGTCAGTTGTACAGGGAAAGGGGGGGGATACCTAGTCAGTTGTACAGGGAAAGGGGGGGATACCTAGTCAGTTGTACAGAGAAAGGGGAGGATACCTAGTCAGTTGTACAGAGAAAGGGGAGGATACCTAGTTAGTTGTTCAGAGAAAGGGGAGGATACCTAGTCAGTTGTACAGGGAAAGGGGGATACCTAGTCAGTTGTAAAGGGGATACCTAGTCAGTTGTACAGAGAAAGGGGAGGATACCTAGTCAGTTGTACAGGGAAAGGGGGGGATACCTAGTCAGTTGTATATGGAAAGGGGGATACCTAGTCAGTTGTACAGGGAAATGGGGAGATACCTAGTCAGTTGTACAGGGAAAGGGGGGGATACCTAGGCAGTTGTATATGGAAAGGGGGGGATACCTAGTCAGTTGTACAGGGAAAGGGGGGGGATACCTAGTCAGTTGTACAGGTAAAGGGGGGGATACCTAGTCAGTTGTATAGGGAAAGGGGGGGGATACCTAGTCAGTTGTACAGGGAAAGGGGGAGATACCTAGTCAGTTGTACAGGGAAAGGGGGGGATACCTAGTCAGTTGTACAGGTAAAGGGGGGGATACCTAGTCAGTTGTACAGGGAAAGGGGAGGTTACCTAGTCAGTTGTACAGGGAAAGGGGGGATACCTAGTCAGTTGTACAGGTAAAGGGGGATACCTAGTCAGTTGTACAGGGAAAGGGGGATACCTAGTCAGTTGTACAGGGAAAGGGGAATACCTAGTCAGTTGTACAGGGAAAGGGGGGGGATACCTAGTCAGTTGTAAAGGGAAAGGGGGATACCTAGTCAGTTGTACAGGAAAAGGGGGATACCTAGTCAGTTGTACAGGGAAAGGGGGGGATACCTAGTCAGTTGTAAAGGGAAAGGGGGATACCTAGTCAGTTGTAAAGGGAAAGGGGGGGATACCTAGTCAGTTGTACAGGGAAAGGGGGATACCTAGTCAGTTGTACAGGGAAAGGGGGATACCTAGTCAGTTGTACAGGGAAAGGGGGATACCTAGTCAGTTGTACAGGGAAAGGGGGATACCTAGTCAGTTGTACAGGGAAAGGGGGATACCTAGTCAGTTGTACAGGGAAAGGGGGATACCTAGTCAGTTGTACAGGGAAAGGGGGATACCTAGTCAGTTGTACAGGGAAAGGGGGGGATACCTAGTCAGTTGTACAGGGAAAGGGGAATACCTAGTCAGTTGTACAGGGAAAGGGGGGGGATACCTAGTCAGTTGTACAGGGAAAGGGGGGGATACCTAGTCAGTTGTACAGGGAAAGGGGGATACCTAGTCAGTTGTACAGGGAAAGGGGGGGATACCTAGTCAGTTGTACAGGGAAAGGGGGGGATACCTAGTCAGTTGTACAGGGAAAGGGGGATACCTAGTCAGTTGTACAGGGAAAGGGGGGGATACCTAGTCAGTTGTACAGGGAAAGGGGGATACCTAGTCAGTTGTACAGGGAAAGGGGGATACCTAGTCAGTTGTACAGGGAAAGGGGGGGATACCTAGTCAGTTGTACAGGGAAAGGGGGGGATACCTAGTCAGTTGTACAGGGAAAGGGGGAGGTGGGTTCAACAACAAGCAAGACATTCTCCGGCAGGGCCGACATCCCCGTTAATTCTCAAGAGGAGCGACGCAGGTACAGAGGACAAAGAGCCGGATGCCTCGTCAGGACCCGGAGAAGGCGAGTGGGAAAGCTGCCGTTACCGTCCATACTACTTGCCAACGTGCAATTATTGGGCAATAAACTAGACGAGGTACGATCACGAATATCCTACCAACGGGACATTAAAAACTGTAATATCCTATTTATCCTATTTTTCACTAAAATTATTTTGGTAACTAGCTAATAAAAGCAATGATAATAATAATAATAGCTTTTAGTTGTGTCTAAGAACAGCCCTTAGCTGTGGAATAATGGCCATATACCACAGACCCTCATGCCTTATTGCTTAAATATAACCTCTGTAAATGCTATGTTTAACTTACATTTTTACTTTAGATAAAACATTAGAAGTGTGTAGTGAAGGAACAACAGACAAGCATCTGTTTAGAAGCAGCCATATTCGCCTAATGAAAGGTTTGTTTCAGAGAGTGGGTTTAAAGTAATTATCAGATCAACGAATCTTCCCAGTGCCTCTGTTTCAAAGGCAGATTTAGGATAAATAATTCACATGGGACAGTCATTTGCAACTAATATTTAAATTGTTTGAAAAATGTGTAAAATATGTATGTCTCCTACCCAATATATGCAGACAGAACAATAACAGAAAGGACATTGTTATTTTCATCCAAAAGAAAGCTTATTTTTAAACCCGTCTGGGGAAAAGACTTAAAGAGATAATGTTTCTATATTATTTTTTTGTGGCTTTTAATCTTTTCCAACCCAAAAGCTCAAAGAACTACTCTCTGTTCAGAACAATGACACGACTTCTAGTTTAGTTTCAACAGCTGTATGTATCTACTGTAGTAGCTATGGTTCACTACAGACAGAATGCATAGCACCAGCATATTACATTGAAAAGCCATTCCAACTCTCATGGAAATTAAAATCAACACATAATGTTCCGTTTCTTTTAACATTGTTTACAATGACTCAGCCTTTAAAACAAACTCTGATGTTTAACTGTTCGTTCATCGCTTCATACAATGTGAGTTGTGAACAGAGTCAGAGGAGAAGTCAAGCTGGGTTCAACTAATGTGTCTTGAACATGAAGTCTGGGAGGTGTAGTCTGGGAGGTGAAGTTTGGGAGGTGTAGTCTGGGAGGTGTAGTCTGGGAGATGTAGTCTGGGAGGTATAGTCTGGGAGATGTAGTCTGGGAGGTGTAGTCTGGGAGTGGAAGTCTGGGAGGTGTAGTCTGGGAGTGGAAGTCTGGGAGGTGTAGTCTGGGAGGTGAAGTCTGGGAGGTGTAGTCTGGGAGGTGTAGTCTGGGAGGTGTAGTCTGGGAGGTGAAGTCTGGGAGGTGAAGTCTGGGAGGTGAAGTCTGGGAGGTGTAGTCTGGGAGGTGTAGTCTGGGAGGTAAAGTCTGGGAGGTGTAGTCTGGGAGGTGACGTCTGGGAGGTGTAGTCTGGGAGGTGTAGTCTGGGACGTGAAGTCTGGGAGGTGTAGTCTGGGAGGTGAAGTCTGGGAGGTGAAGCATATGCCTGGGAGGTAAAGCCTGGAAGGTGAAGTCTGGGAGGTGAAGTTTGGGAGGTGGAGCCTGGGAGGTGAGTACTAACCAGTTTGGTCTGGTCTGGTATGTGTATTTCAAGAGGTAAAGGGGAGAGAGTACTAACTAGTCTGGTCTGGTCTGTGTTTTATTAAAGAGGTAGAGAGGAGATAGTACTAACCAGTCTGGTCTGGTTAGTATGTTACGTGACATGTGTTAACTTACACTTTGTTAACCTAGCTAGGTTCATTATTTCCCTACCTAGGGTCATTGTTTCCCTAGCTAGGTTCATTGTTTCCCTAGCTAGGGTCATTGTTTCCCTAGCTAGGTTCATTGTTTCCCTAGCTAGGTTCATTATTTCCCTAGCTAGGTTCATTGTTTCCCTAGCTAGGTTCATTGTTTCCCTAGCTAGGGTCATTGTTTCCCTAGCTAGGTTCATTGTTTCCCTAGCTAGGTTCATTGTTTCCCTAGCTAGGTTCATTGGTTACCTAGCTAGGTTCATTGGTTACCTAGCTAGGTTCATTATTTCCCTAGCTAGGTTCATTATTTCCCTAGCTAGGTTCATTGTTTCCCTAGCTAGGTTCATTATTTCCCTAGCTAGGTTAATTGTTTCCCTAGCTAGGTTCATTATTTCCCTAGCTAGGTTCATTGTTTCCCTAGCTAGGTTCATTGTTTACCTAGCTAGGTTAATTACAACACCCTTTGAATATGGCCGGTGTCAGTAAACGTCTTCACATTTACATTTACATTTAAGTCATTTAGCAGACGCTCTTATCCAGAGCGACTTACAAGTACATACATTCATACTTTTTTTTTGTACGCTTCAAAAAAGCGTAATGAAATTGTTGCCAGCAGAGCTGGTTAGGCTGTTTTCATGTTATCTAATCATCGGCCAGAGCGTCAAGTGTGCGCTCCGGGAGCGAAACGAGATGGGTGGAGCTAAAGCTTAAGCGGGTGTGAACGATGCTGAATGGGTGGAGACAAAGAAGAGCTCTTCACTAGATACCAAAATATTCAAAGGGCATTTTCTCGAAAGTGAGTTTACAAGTTGACCAACTTTAAAAGCAGAATTACTCTCCCATTGTTCCTAAAATGCAGTGTATGATATACCATTTTGTAGCTCTGAGTCTCTACTTTTATCCAATGTAAAAAACACAATTTCAAAAGTTAAAAACGCAAATCCGAATCCAGGAGGTGAGTCACAAATGTGTTCATATCTCTGTTAGTGAGCATTTCTCCTTTGCCAAGATAATCCATCCACCTGACAGGTGTGGCATATCAAGAAGCTGATTAAACAGCATAAACATTACACAGGTGTACCTTGTGCTGGGGACAATAAAAGGCCACTCTAAAACACAATTCCACAGATGTCTCAAGTTTTGAGGGAGCATGAAGTTGGCATGCTGACTGCAGGAATGTCCACCAGATCTGTTGCCAGATAATTTCATGTTAATTTCTCTACCATAAGTCACCTCCAACTTAAAAGAAAAGAAATTGGCAATAGATCCACATCCGACTTGTTCGCCTGCAGGTTTGTCTGGGGGGGGGGGTATCTCTGTCTTTAATAAAGATATTTTGTAAGGAAAAACTCTTCCTGACCCACCCATGGCTGTGCCTCTGGTCATTTGAAATCCATCGCTTAAGGCCGAATGAATATATTGCTATAGACTGGTTTTCTTATGTGAACATCAACTCAATAAAATATTTGAAAGTGTTGCATGATGCGTTTATATTTCTGTTCAGTGTAAAATGAAGCACAGTATTCAGAAGGACCAAAGGCCTGGGTAACAATGTGAAGGACAGTATTCAGAGGGACCAAAGGCCTGGGTAACAATGTGAAGCACAGTATTCAGAGGGACCAAAGGCCTGGGTAACAATGTGAAGCACAGTATTCAGAGGGACCAAAGGCCTGGGTAACAATGTGAAGCACAGTATTCAGAGGGACCAAAGGCCTGGGTAACAATGTGAAGCACAGTATTCAGAGGGACCAAAGGCCTGGGTAACAATGTGAAGAACAGTATTCAGAAGGACCAAAGGCCTGGGTAACAACGTGAAGCACAGTATTCAGAGGGACCAAAGGCCTGGGTAACAATGTGAAGGACAGTATTCAGAGGGACCAAAGGCCTGGGTAACAATGTGAAGGACAGTATTCAGAGGGACCAAAGGCCTGGGTAACAATGTGAAGCACAGTATTCAGAGGGACCAAAGGCCTGGGTAACAATGTGAAGCACAGTATTCAGAGGGACCAAAGGCCAAAGGACCAATGTGAAGGACAGTGCTGTTAGTACACAGAAAATGGTTCACCAACACAAGTTTGTTTCAGATCAGCTTTAGATACATGATATGCAAGTAGAAGAGTCTCTCCTGAAGCTTTCCCCTTGGTTTGGGGGCTTCCTTTAAGGGTGGTGCTCCCTTCAGTTATGTCTTGGTAAAACTTGTTGGGGAAGACACCAGTAACAACCAACACATCCTGGTGTTATAGCATGATAGCAGACACCTGACATACTGGTATTATAGCATGGAAGTAGACACCTGACACACTGGTGTTATAGCATGATAGCAGACAGCTGACACACTGGTGTTATAGCATGATAGGAGACACCTGACATAGTGGTGTTATAGCATGATAGGAGACACCTGACATAGTGGTGTTATAGCATGATAGGAGACACCTGACATAGTGGTGTTATAGCATGATAGGAGACACCTGACATAGTGGTGTTATAGCATGATAGGAGACACCTGACATACTGGTGTTATAGCATGAAAGGAGACACCTGACATAGTGGTGTTATAGCATGATAGGAGACACCTGACATAGTGGTGTTATAGCATGAAAGTAGACACCTGACATACTGGTGTTATAGCATGAAAGCAAACACCTGACATACTGGTGTTATAGCATGATAGGAGACACCTGACATACTGGTGTTATAGCATGAAAGTAGACACCTGACATACTGGTGTTATAGCATGATAGGAGACACTTGACATAGTGGTGTTATAGCATGATAGGAGACACTTGACATAGTGGTGTTATAGCATGATAGGAGACACTTGACATAGTGGTGTTATAGCATGATAGGAGACACTTGACATAGTGGTGTTATAGCATGATAGGAGACACTTGACATAGTGGTGTTATAGCATGATAGTATACACCTGACTTACTGGTTTAGAGAACACTGTGAGATGTGTGTTGTAATGGGGCTGATTTATTGAAGGTGTATGTTTGTGTGTATTTGTGCATGCGTGTGTGTGTGTGTGTGTGTGTGTGTGTGTGTGTGTGTGTGTGTGTGTGTGTGTGTGTGTGTGTGTGTGTGTGTGTGTGTGTGTGTGTGTCCATCTGAGTGTGTGTGTGTGCTTGTCTGTGGCAGACTGATATATGTGTGTGTCAGTAGGAAAATAAAAAGAGTGGGGATGATGTGATAGTTCCCATTCCACAGAGCCTTCTCTTAGTTTTCTTAGATTTGGGGAGGATGTCAACCAGAGACAACCTACACGGCTGAATCAAACTGAGATCTGTGAAAAGGAGAGGTGTTTATTAACAGAAAAGGAGAGTTGTTTTGGAGAAAGGAGAGGTGTTTTGGAGAAAGGGGAGGTGTTTGAGAAAAGGAGAGGTGTTTTGGAGAAAAGTAGAGGTGTTTTGGAGAAAGGAGAGGTGTTTTGGAGAAAAGGAGAGGTGTTTTGGGGAAAAGGAGAGGTGTTTTGGGAGAAAGGAGAGGTGTTTTGGAGAAAGGAGAGGTGTTTTTGAGAAAAGGAGAGGTGTTTTTGAGAAGAGGAGAGGTGTTTTGGAGAAAGGAGAGGTGTTTTGGAGAAAGGAGAGGTGTTTTTGAGAAAGGAGAGGTGTTTTGGAGAAAAGGAGAGGTGTTTTGGAGAAAGGAGAGGTGTTTTGGAGAAAGGAGAGGTGTTTTGGAGAAAAGGAGAGGTGTTTTGGAGAAAGGAGAGGTGTTTTGGAGAAAGGAGAGGTGTTTTAGAGAAAGGAGAGGTGTTTTAGAGAAAGGAGAGGTGTTTTGGAGAAAGGAGAGGTGTTTTGGAGAAAAGGAGAGGTGTTTTGGAGAAAAGGAGAGGTGTTTTGGAGAAAGGAGAGGTGTTTTGGAGAAAAGGAGAGGTGTTTTGGGGAAAAGGACAGGTGTTTTGGAGAAAAATAGCAGCTGTTTGCTTTATCAGAGCCACATGGTTCCCTGAAATTAAACAATGAGGATATAAGAAAAACATCAAAAACATGTTCTGTCTCCAAAGGACGTGGACACGAAATGAAAAGATCTGGACAAGACGCCCTGATTTAAAAGATCTGGACAAGACACCCTGATTTAAAAGATCTGGACAAGACACCCTGATTTAAAAGATCTGGACAAGACACCCTGATTTAAAAGATCTGGACAAGACACCCTGATTTAAAAGATCTGGACAAGACACCCTGATTTAAAAGATCTGGACGAGACACCCTGATTTAAAAGATCTGGACGAGACACCCTGATTTAAAAGATCTGGACGAGACACCCTGATTTAAAAGATCTGGACAAGACACCCTGATTTAAAAGATCTGGACAAGACACCCTGATTTAAAAGATCTGGACAAGACACCCTGATTTAAAAGATCTGGACAAGACACCCTGATTTAAAAGATCTGGACAAGACACCCTGATTTAAAAGATCTGGACAAGACACCCTGATTTAAAAGATCTGGACGAGACACCCTGATTTAAAATATCTGGACGAGACACCCTGATTTAAAAGATCTGGACGAGACACCCTGATTTAAAAGATCTGGACGAGACACCCTGATTTAAAATATCTGGACGAGACACCCTGATTTAAAAGATCTGGACGAGACACCCTGATTTAAAATATCTGGACAAGACACCCTGATTTAAAATATCTGGACAAGACACCCTGATTTAAAAGATCTGGACAAGACACCCTGATTTAAAAGATCTGGACAAGACACCCTGATTTAAAAGATCTGGACAAGACACCCTGATTTAAAATATCTGGACGAGACACCCTGATTTAAAAGATCTGGACGAGACACCCTGATTTAAAAGATCTGGACGAGACACCCTGATTTAAAAGATCTGGACAAGACACCCTGATTTAAAAGATCTGGACGAGACACCCTGATTTAAAAGATCTGGACGAGACACCCTGATTTAAAAGATCTGGACAAGACACCCTGATTTAAAAGATCTGGACAAGACACCCTGATTTAAAAGATCTGGACAAGACACCCTGATTTAAAAGATCTGGACAAGACACCCTGATTTAAAAGATCTGGACGAGACACCCTGATTTAAAAGATCTGGACGAGACACCCTGATTTAAAAGATCTGGACGAGACACCCTGATTTAAAAGATCTGGACGAGACACCCTGATTTAAAAGATCTGGACAAGACACCCTGATTTAAAAGATCTGGACAAGACACCCTGATTTAAAAGATCTGGACAAGACACCCTGATTTAAAAGATCTGGACGAGACACCCTGATTTAAAAGATCTGGACGAGACACCCTGATTTAAAAGATCTGGACGAGACACCCTGATTTAAAAGATCTGGACAAGACACCCTGATTTAAAAGATCTGGACAAGACACCCTGATTTAAAAGATCTGGACAAGACACCCTGATTTAAAAGATCTGGACGAGACACCCTGATTTAAAAGATCTGGACGAGACACCCTGATTTAAAATATCTGGACGAGACACCCTGATTTAAAAGATCTGGACAAGACACCCTGATTTAAAAGATCTGGACAAGACACCCTGATTTAAAAGATCTGGACGAGACACCCTGATTTAAAAGATCTGGACGAGACACCCTGATTTAAAAGATCTGGACGAGACACCCTGATTTAAAAGATCTGGACAAGACACCCTGATTTAAAAGATCTGGACAAGACACCCTGATTTAAAAGATCTGGACAAGACACCCTGATTTAAAAGATCTGGACAAGACACCCTGATTTAAAAGATCTGGACAAGACACCCTGATTTAAAAGATCTGGACGAGACACCCTGATTTAAAAGATCTGGACAAGACACCCTGATTTAAAAGATCTGGACAAGACACCCTGATTTAAAAGATCTGGACAAGACACCCTGATTTAAAAGATCTGGACAAGACGCCCTGATTTTAAAGATCTGGACAAGACGCCCTGATTTAAAAGATCTGGACAAGACACCCTGATTTAAAAGATCTGGACAAGACACCCTGATTTAAAAGATCTGGACAAGACACCCTGATTTAAAAGATCTGGACAAGACACCCTGATTTAAAAGATCTGGACAAGACACCCTGATTTAAAAGATCTGGACAAGACACCCTGATTTAAAAGATCTGGACAAGACACCCTGATTTAAAATATCTGGACAAGACACCCTGATTTTAAAGATCTGGACGAGACACCCTGATTTAAAAGATCTGGACGAGACACCCTGATTTAAAAGATCTGGACAAGACACCCTGATTTAAAAGATCTGGACAAGACACCCTGATTTTAAAGATCTGGACGAGACGCCCTGATTTAAAAGATCTGGACGAGACGCCCTGATTTAAAAGATCTGGACGAGACGCCCTGATTTAAAAGATCTGGACGAGACGCCCTGATTTAAAAGATCTGGACGAGACACCCTGATTTAAAAGATCTGGACGAGACACCCTGATTTAAAAGATCTGGACAAGACGCCCTGATTTAAAATATCTGGACAAGACGCCCTGATTTAAAATATCTGGACAAGACGCCCTGATTTAAAAGATCTGGACAAGACGCCCTGATTTAAAATATCTGGACAAGACACCCTGATTTAAAAGATCTGGACAAGACACCCTGATTTAAAAGATCTGGACAAGACACCCTGATTTAAAAGATCTGGACAAGACACCCTGATTTAAAAGATCTGGACAAGACACCCTGATTTAAAAGATCTGGACAAGACACCCTGATTTAAAAGATCTGGACAAGACGCCCTGATTTAAAAGATCTGGACAAGACGCCCTGATTTAAAAGATCTGGACAAGACACCCTGATTTAAAAGGCACCTTCATTTAAAATCAAAAACCGGTTTGTGAATGCTTTTTAGCAAAACAGTGACTTGGTTTGTTAAAACAGTGACTACTGTGAGGATTGTTAAAACAGTGACTACTGGGAGGTATGTTAAAACAGTGACTACTGGGAGGTATGTTAAAACAGTGACTACTGGGAGGATTGCTAAAACAGTGACTACTGGGAGGATTGCTAAAACAGTGACTACTGGGAGGTTTGTTAAAACAGTGACTACTGGGAGGATTGTTAAAACAGTGACTACTGGGAAGATTGTTAAAACAGTGACTACTGGGAGGATTGTTAAAACAGTGACTACTGGGAGGATTGTTAAAACAGTGACTACTGGGAAGATTGTTAAAACAGTAGACTACTGGGAGGATTGTTAAAACAGTAGACTACTGGGAGGATTGTTAAAACAGTGACTACTGGGAGGTTTGTTAAAACAGTGACTACTGGGATGTTTGTTAAAACAATGACCACTGGGGGGGTTTAAAAAAATGACTACTGGGAGGATTGTTAAAACAGTGACTACTAGGGGGTTTGTTAAAACAGTGAAAAAAGTGAATGCGACGGGGAGACTGAAACAGCTTATATATATATGTACATATACACTGCTCAAAAAAATAAAGGGAACACTTAAACAACACAATGTAACTCCAAGTCAATCACACTTCTGTGAAATCAAACTGGCCACTTAGGAAGCAACACTGATTGACAATACATTTCACATGCTGTTGTGCAAATTTAATAGACAAAAGGTGGAAATTATAGGCAATTAGCAAGACACCCCCAATAAAGGAGTGGTTCTGCAGGTGGTGACCACAGACCACTTCTCAGTTCCTATGCTTCCTGGCTGATGTTTTGGTCACTTTTGAATGCTGGCAGTGCTTTCACTCTAGTGGTAGCATGAGACGGAGTCTACAACCCACACAAGTGGCTCAGGTAGTGCAGCTCATCCAGGATGGCACATCAATGCGAGCTGTGGCAAGAAGGTTTACTGTGTCTGTCAGCATAGTGTCCAGAGCATGGAGGCGCTACCAGGAGACAGGCCAGTACATCAGGAGACGTGGAGGAGGCCGTAGGAGGGCAACAACCCAGCAGCAGGACCGCTACCTCCGCCTTTGTGCAAGGAGGAGCACTGCCAGAGCCCTGCAAAATGACCTCCAGCAGGCTTCCTAAGTGGACAGTTTGATTTCACAGAAGTGTGATTGACTTGGAGTTACATTGTGTTGTTTAAGTGTTCCCTTTATTTTTTTGAGCAGTGTATATATAACTCAGCAAAAAAATAAACGTCCTCTCACTGTCAACTGCATTTATTTTCAGCAAACTTAACATGTGTAAATATTTGTATGAACATAAGATTCAACAACTGAGACAAACTGAACAAGTTCCACAGACGTGTGACTAACAGAAATTGAATAATGTGTCCCTGAACAAAGGGGGGGTCAAAATCAAAAGTAACAGTCCGTATCTGGTGTGGCCACCAGCTGCATTAAGTACTGCAGTGCATCTCCTCCTCATGGAATGCATCAGATTTGCCAGTTCTTGCTGTGAGATGTTACCCCACTCTACCACCAAGGCACCTGCAAGATCCTGGACATTTCTGGGGGGAATGGCCCTAGCCCTCACCCTTCGATCCAACAGGTCCCAGACGCAATGGGATTGAGATACGGGCTCTTCGCTGGCCATGGTTGAACACTGACATTCCTGTCTTGCAGGAAATCACACACAGAACGAGCAGTATTGCTGGTGGCATTGTCATGCTGGAGGGTCATGTCAGGATGAGCCTGCAGGAAGGGTACCACGTGAGGGAGGAGGATGTGTTCCCTGTAACGCACAGCGTTGAGATTGCCTGCAATGACAACAAGCTCAGTCCGATGATGCTGTGACACACCGCCCCAGACCATGACGGACCCTCCACCTCCAAATCGATCCCGCTCCAGAGTACAGGCCTCGGTGAAACGCTCATTCCTTTGAAGAGCACTTTTTGCCAGTCCTGTCTGGTCCAACGACGTTGGGTTTGTGCCCATAGGCGACGTTGTTGCCGGTGATGTCTGGCGAGGACCTGCCTTACAACAGGCCTACAAGCCCTCAGTCCAGCCTCTCTCAGCCTATTGCGGACAGTCTGAGCACTGATGGAGGGATTGTGCGTTCCTTGTGTAACTCAGGCAGTTGTTGTTGCCACCCTGTACCTGACCCGCAGGTGTGATGTTCGGATGTACCGATCCTGTGCAGGTGTTGTTACAGGTGATCTGCCACTTTAAGGACAATCAGTTGTCCGTCCTGTCTCCCTGTAGCGCTGTCTTAGGCATCTCACAGTACGGACATTTTTATGGAATATCTAGATAGTCGTACAGAGGCCCATTATCAGCAACCATCGCTCCTGTGTTACAATGGACCCTTCTGTTAGCTAATCGAAGTTTATCATTTAAAAATGCTATTTGATCATTAGAAAACAATTTTGCAATTATGTTAGCACAGCTGAAGACTGTTGTCTGATTAAAGAATCATTAAACCTGACATTTAGACTAGTTGACTTTCTGGAGCATCAGCATTTCTGGGTTCGATTATGATTTGAGAAATTAAGGCTATTCCACACGAGAAATTTCCAAGAAACTGAAGATCTCGTACAATGCTGTGTACTACTCCCTTTACAGAACAGCGCAAACTGGCTCTAAACAGAACATAAAGATGAGTGGGAGGCCCCGGTGCACAACTGAGCAAGAGGACAAGTACATTAGAGTGTCTAGTTTGAGAAACAGACGCCTCACAAGTCCTCAACTGGCAGCTTCATTAAAACATACCTGAAAAAAACACCAGTCTCAACGTCAACAATGAAGAGGTGACTCCGGGATGCTGGCCTTCTAGGCAGAGTTCCTCTGTCCAGTGTCTGTGTTCTTTTGTCCATCTTATTCTTTTCTTTGTATTGGCCAGTCTGAGATATGGGTTTTTCATTTCTTTGGAAATGTGCTTTTTTTTCAAAAAACAGAACATTTCTAAGTGACCTCAAACTTTTTTGGGGTAATAAAGCCCATTATATTGAATTGAGAGAATGAGAGAGAGACAGAGAGAGAGAGGACAGAGAGAGAGAGAGAGAGAGAGAGACAGAGACAGAGAGAAACAGAGAGAGACAGAGAGAGACAGAGAGACAAAGAGAGACAAAGAGAGGACAGAGGCAAAGAGAGGACAGAGAGAGAGAGAGAGAGAGAGAGAGAGAGAGAGAGAGAGAGAGAGAGAGAGAGAGAGAGAGAGAGAGAGAGAGAGAGAGAGAGAGAGAGAGAGAGAGAGAGAGAAAGAAAAAGCGAGAGACAGAGAGGACAGAGTGACAAAGAGAGGACAGAGTCAGAGAGAGAAAGAGAGATACAGAAAAAGACGGTAAGAGGACAGAGAGGACCGAGAGACAGAGAGAGAGATGAGAAAAAATATTTACAGAGAGGATGTCCAGGTCCCTATGTTTTGAGTGTAGTTGGTGAATCAGTTCAGTGAATGATAAAGAGGTAGAATGGTAAATATAGAGAGGAATACAGCATGTTTAGTAAGGGTCTGCTGTGTCCCAGGAGAGGAGGAATAACACCTGATCTGAACCTCTCCTGGAGGCGTCTGCTACTATACAGCCTCCACACACTCACACACACACACACCACACACACTCACACACCACACATACCACACACACTCACACACACACACACACCACACACACTCACACACACACACACACTCACACACACACACACACCACACACACTCACACCACACACACCACACACACCACACACCACACACTTACACACACCACACACTCACACACACACACACACACACACCACACACACTCACACCACACACACCACACACACCACACACACCACACACACCACACACACCACACACCACACACTTACACACACCACACACCACACACACTCACACACACAAACACCACACACACTCACACTACACACACACCACACACACGCACACACACACACACACACACCACGCACACCACACACACTCACACACACAAACTCACACACACATACCACGCACACTCACACACACATACCACACACCACACACACATTCCACACACACTCACACACACATGTGCATACACACACACACACACACACACATATGCCATAGCCTCACCCCAATCAGTGCTTGACAAAAGAAGCCCTGCCATGTAGTCAACTTGTAACTACCTGAACCAGTCTGTAACACACACATCCACTGATCCCTGTCCGTACAGTCAACTAGCTGACCAGTCTGTAACACACACATCCCCAGATCCCTGTCCGTACAGTCAACTACCTGAACCAGTCTGTAACACACACATCCTCTGATCCCTGTCCGTACAGTCAACTAGCTGACCAGTCTGTAACACACACATCCTCTGATCCCTGTCCGTACAGTCAACTAGCTGACCAGTCTGTAACACACACATCCTCTGATCCCTGTCCGTACAGTCAACTAGCTGACCAGTCTGTAACACACACATCCTCTGATCCCTGTCCGTACAGTCAACTAGCTGACCAGTCTGTAACACACACATCCCCTGATCCCTGTCCGTACAGTCAACTAGCTGACCAGTCTGTACCACACACATCCTCTGATCCCTGTCCGTACAGTCAACTAGCTGACCAGTCTGTAACACACACATCCCCAGATCCCTGTCCGTACAGTCAACTAGCTGACCAGTCTGTAACACACATCCTCTGATCCCTGTCCGTACAGTCAACTAGCTGACCAGTCTGTAACACACACATCCTCTGATCCCTGTCCGTACAGTCAACTAGCTGACCAGTCTGTAACACACACATCCCCTGATCCCTGTCCGTACAGTCAACTAGCTGACCAGTCTGTAACACACACATCCCCTGATCCCTGTCCGTACAGTCAACTAGCTGACCAGTCTGTAACACACACATCCCCAGATCCCTGTCCGTACAGTCAACTAGCTGACCAGTCTGTAACACACACATCCCCTGTTCCCCGTCCGTACAGTCAACTAGCTGACCAGTCTGTACCAGTCAGCAGGAAGTTGATGTGTGCTATGTGTCTGGGACGGGATAGCTGACACCTGACATTGTTGGTTTCCATTTTTTTAATGCACTGGCACAGTTCTCTGACAACCTTGTCCGATGTGTGACTGTTGTGTTATTCTGTGTTATTTTGTTTAAAGTATTACCTTTAGGTGATGATACTTGGTCAGACTTTCTACTACAAGGTTCAACACCTGGTTTTCTATCCATGTCTAAAATACACACGGTCATTGTAGGTAAAACTATTAATCTCAGAGGAGTTCCTGAAACACCTGTGTGTGTGTGTGTGTGTGTGTGTGTGTGTGTGTGTGTGTGTGTGTGTGTGTGTGTGTGTGTGTGTGTGTGTGTGTGTGTGTGTGTGTGTGTGTGTGTGTGTGTGTGTGTGTGTGTTTGTGCGTGACAGCTCTATCATATCCCAACCACATTATTACAGCAGTCAATAGCACGTTACCTTGTAGAGTGAGTTATCGTGTATCTTCTTCTTCCCGTGAAGACACGCTGAGGAGAGGAAAGGGCCGGGCGCTTTGATTCACTAAGGATTTCCTGTCAGGAAAGAGGATGAAGAAGGAGAGGAAATGTGCGAGTTCATTTGCTGACACAGACTTTACTTCCTCTTTGTTCCCCGTCTCCTGATTAATGGTCGAGTCCCTCCGTCCTCTGACAGCACTGCCCACCGAAAACCTCCAGAGAGGAGACCGGCCGCCAATTACCTTCCTCAATAACGTCCGCTCGATGGCTGAGTGACAGGTCCACCCCCCCCCGGGCCCTGAGAGACTCAGGGAGGTCCACTATTAAAGCCAGGAGTTCCTGCGTCTCACTATCTCTCTCAATTCAATTTAAATTACTTTATTGGCTTGAGAAACATAGCAAGTGAAACAAAGCAAGTGAAATAGATGTAAGACCCTTGTTAAAACCAAGTAGAGAGTTTATTTGTTATAATTAATTGGTATTTGATTTAAACGGTGATTGAATTGCTCCTGAATTGCAATGTTGTTAATGTATTTATTTTGAAGGAATATTTCTTTAATGTATAAGGGAATAAGGGTTGGTTTACTTTTACTTTTTAAGTTTAAGTTTTGACCAATAAGGTAGCTTGTTAAAGCTGTGGCAAATGGGAAAGTTGACCTGGTTAACGGGAGGCCTGGGAAAGAGGGCCGTTATCAGTGTTGAGGAAAAACGATAAAAGAAGACAATAAAAATAGAACAGATCCCATACCTACCGAGTTTTGAAAGGAAATACTGATTTGATTTTCTAAGAGAGTTATTATTATTTTGTTAAGCAAGATTTAGTAGAGACAGAAGCTACCGTCTCGTCGTGGAGCTATTTGACAGCCTCGGGGTTAGCCTAGCATCATGTGACACCTGGAGAGAATTACTTGGGGAAAATTAGCGAGTTCATGTTCCCGTTGCTGCTAAGGAGTACTGTCGACATTGATAGCTGTGCTTGCTGTGGATCTTGAGAGGAAACCTGCACGGAACTGCTATTCCACGCTTAGGAAATATCTACGAGTAGTGAGTAACCACAACGGTGGGGTGCTTCGGGACTTTATGTGTGTCGTCATTTTTGAGTGCCAACGTGCGCCAACGGGTCTAAGCAAGCTTGCCAGTAAGATGGACCTGGGTTGTGCATGACTCATTGGGGTTTATTATTTTCATTTATTTTAATGTGGTACGTTGAGAATGTGATAACTGTACACATCTTGATGTCACGCCCTGACCTTAGAGATCCTTTTTATGTCTCTATTTTGGTTTGGTCAGGGTGTGAGTTGGGGTGGGCATTCTATGTCTGGTGTTCTATGTTTTCTATTTCTGTGTGTTTGGCCGGGTGTGGTTCTCAATCAGAGGCAGCTGTCTATCGTTGTCTCTGATTGAGAACCATACTTAGGTAGCCTTTTTCCCACCTCTGTTTTGTGGGTAGTTGTTTTGTGTTTCTGCACCAGACAGGACTGTTTCGTTTCGTTCACTCTCTTTGTTGTTTTTGTTGTTTCAGTGTTCAGGTTATTTTATTAAATTATAACGAACACTTACCACGCTGCATTTTGGTCCCCTTCTTTCCAGGACGATCGTTACACTTGAACCTTATGTCTGTTTGCGTTGGTGGAGTCATTTGCTGTTTCAGTTTCATTTTTAAAAAATTCGGGAAAGCATATCTTTATATAATATTAAAACACCTCCAATCATTCTATCTGATGGTAATCCCCTAGTTTGTCATCACCCTAGATAGTTTACAATAGAGATTCTTATTGGAGGTATCCTTCTCACCTAACATCCCAGATACTCCATGTAAGGTAATATCGTGATAGTCAGATTCAAGCCTGGTGAGAGGGTTACATAGATAATAAACAAAAGTGAAATAAACAATCAGAAATTAACAGTAAACAATATATTCACAAAAGTTGAGAGACATTTCAAAAGTTATATTATGTATACAGTTGAAGTAATTATGCGTTGTATTTACAATGGTGTTTGTTCTTCACTGGTTGTCCTTTTCTTGTGGCAGCAGGTCACAAATATTGCTTCTGTGGTGGCACACTGTGATATGTCACCAAGTAGATATAGGTGAAATACCACGGACACGTGCAGACACACACACACACATGCTACAGCCATACCCCGATCAGTTTATTAAAATTGGATTTGTTTTTTCTTTGTGGGTCTGTGTAATCTGAGGGAAATATGTGTCTCTAATATGGTCATACATTTGGTAGGAGGTTAGGAAGTGCAGCTCAGATTCCACATAATTTTGTGGGCAGTGAGCACATAGCCTGTCTTCTCTTGAGAGCCAGGTCTGCCTACGGCGGCCTTTCTCAATAACAAGGCTGTGCTCACTGAGTCTGTACATAGTCAAAGCTTTCCTTAAGTTTGGGTCAGTCACAGTGGACAGGTATTCTGCCACTGTGTACTCTCTGTTTAGGGTCAGTCACAGTGGTCAGGTATTCTGCCACTATGTACTCTCTGTTTAGGGTCAGTCACAGTGGTCAGGTATTCTGCCACTGTGTACTCTCTGTTTAGGGCCAGTCACAGTGGTCAGGTATTCTGCCACTGTGTACTTTCTGTTTAGGGTCAGTCACAGTGGTCAGGTATTCTGCCACTGTGTACTCTCTGTTTAGGGCCAGTCACAGTGGTCAGGTATTCTGCCACTGTGTACTTTCTGTTTAGGGTCAGTCACAGTGGTCAGGTATTCTGCCACTGTGTACTCTCTGTTTAGGGCCAGTCACAGTGGTCAGGTATTCTGCCACTGTGTACTCTCTGTTTAGGGCCAGTCACAGTGGTCAGGTATTCTGCCACTGTGTACTTTCTGTTTAGGGTCAGTCACAGTGGTCAGGTATTCTGCCACTGTGTACTCTCTGTTTAGGGCCAGTCACAGTGGTCAGGTATTCTGCCACTGTGTACTCTCTGTTTAGGGTCAGTCAGTGGTCAGGTATTCTGCCACTGTGTACTCTCTGTTTAGGGTCAGTCAGTGGTCAGGTATTCTGCCACTGTGTACTCTCTGTTTAGGGTCAGTCACAGTGGTCAGGTATTCTGCCACTGTGTACTCTCTGTTTAGGGCCAGTCACAGTGGTCAGGTATTCTGCCACTGTGTACTCTCTGTTTAGGGCCAGTCACAGTGGTCAGGTATTCTGCCACTGTGTACTCTCTGTTTAGGGCCAGTCACAGTGGTCAGGTATTCTGCCACTGTGTACTCTCTGTTTAGGGTCAGTCACAGTGGTCAGGTATTCTGCCACTGTGTACTCTCTGTTTAGGGTCAGTCACAGTGGTCAGGTATTCTGCCACTGTGTACTCTCTGTTTAGGGTCAGTCACAGTGGTCAGGTATTCTGCCACTGTGTACTCTCTGTTTAGGGTCAGTCACAGTGGTCAGGTATTCTGCCTCTGTGTACTCTCTGTTTAGGGCCAGTCACAGTGGTCAGGTATTCTGCCACTGTGTACTCTCTGTTTAGGGTCAGTCACAGTGGTCAGGTATTCTGCCACTGTGTACTCTCTGTTTAGGGTCAGTCACAGTGGTCAGGTATTCTGCCACTGTGTACTCTCTGTTTAGGGTCAGTCACAGTGGTAAGGTATTCTGCCACTGTGTACTCTCTGTTTAGGGCCAGTCACAGTGGTCAGGTATTCTGCCACTGTGTACTCTCTGTTTAGGGCCAGTCACAGTGGTCAGGTATTCTGCCACTGTGTACTCTCTGTTTAGGGTCAGTCACAGTGGTCAGGTATTCTGCCACTGTGTACTCTCTGTTTAGGGTCAGTCAGTGGTCAGGTATTCTGCCTCTGTGTTCTCTCTGTTTAGGGTCAGTCACAGTGGTCAGGTATTCTGCCACTGTGTACTCTCTGTTTAGGGTCAGTCACAGTGGTCAGGTATTCTGCCACTGTGTTCTCTCTGTTTAGGGCCAGTCACAGTGGTCAGGTATTCTGCCACTGTGTACTCTCTGTTTAGGGCCAGTCACAGTGGTCAGGTATTCTGCCACTGTGTACTCTCTGTTTAGGGTCAGTCACAGTGGTCAGGTATTCTGCCACTGTGTACTCTCTGTTTAGGGTCAGTCACAGTGGTCAGGTATTCTGCCACTGTGTACTCTCTGTTTAGGGTCAGTCACAGTGGTCAGGTATTCTGCCACTGTGTACTCTCTGTTTAGGGTCAGTCAGTGGTCAGGTATTCTGCCACTGTGTTCTCTCTGTTTAGGGTCAGTCTGTGGTCAGGTATTCTGCCACTGTGTACTCTCTGTTTAGGGTCAGTCACAGTGGTCAGGTATTCTGCCACTGTGTTCTCTCTGTTTAGGGTCAGTCTGTGGTCAGGTATTCTGCCACTGTGTTCTCTCTGTTTAGGGCCAAATAGCATTCTGGTTTACTCCGTTTTTTTGTAATTCTATTTCCAATGTGTCAAGTAATTATCTTTTTGTTTTCTCATGAATTGGTTGGGTCTAATTGTGGTTGTGAATGCTCGAGAGCACCCTTACCTGCTGATCTATAAATTACGTCTCCATAATCTATCATGGGTAGGATGGTCATCTGAATCAGGGTTAGTTTGGCAGCTGGGGTGAAAGAGGAGCGATTACAATAGAGGAAACCAAGTCTATATTTAACTTTAGCCTGCAGCTTTGATATGTGCTGAGAGAAGGACAGTGTACAGTCTAGCCATACTCCCAAGTACTTGTATGATGTGACAACATATATCAATGAACTGGCGAGGGCAGTAGAACAGTCTGCAGCACCCGGCCTCACCCATCGAGAACAGTCTGCAGCACCCGGCCTCACCCTACTAGAACAGTCTGCAGCACCCGGCCTCACCCTACTAGAACAGTCTGCAGCACCCGGCCTCACCCTACTAGACCAGTCTGCAGCACCCGGCCTCACCCTACTAGACCAGTCTACAGCACCCGGCCTCACCCTACTAGAACAGTCTGCAGCACCCGGCCTCACCCTACTAGACCAGTCTGCAGCACCAGGCCTCACCCTACTAGAACAGTCTGCAGCACCCGGCCTCACCCTACTAGACCAGTCTGCAGCACCCTGCCTCACCCTACTAGACCAGTCTGCAGCACCCGGCCTCACCCTACTAGACCAGTCTGCAGCACCCGGCCTCACCCTACTAGAACAGTCTGCAGCACCCGGCCTCACCCTACTAGAACAGTCTGCAGCATCCGGCCTCACCCTACTAGACCAGTCTGCAGCACCCGGCCTCACCCTACTAGAACAGTCTGCAGCACCAGGCCTCACCCTACTAGAACAGTCTGCAGCACCCGGCCTCACCCTACTAGAACAGTCTGCAGCACCCGGCCTCACCCTACTAGAACAGTCTGCAGCACCCGGCCTCACCCTACTAGACCAGTCTGCAGCACCCGGCCTCACCCTACTAGACCAGTCTGCAGCACCCGGCCTCACCCTACTAGAACAGTCTGCAGCACCCGGCCTCACCCTACTAGAACAGTCTGCAGCACCAGGCCTCACCCTACTAGAACAGTCTGCAGCACCCGGCCTCACCCTACTAGACCAGTCTGCAGCACCCGGCCTCACCCTACTAGACCAGTCTGCAGCACCCGGCCTCACCCTACTAGACCAGTCTGCAGCACCCGGCCTCACCCTACTAGAACAGTCTGCAGCACCCGGCCTCACCCTACTAGAACAGTCTGCAGCACCAGGCCTCACCCTACTAGAACAGTCTGCAGCACCCGGCCTCACCCTACTAGAACAGTCTGCAGCACCCGGCCTCACCCTACTAGAACAGTCTGCAGCACCCGGCCTCACCCTACTAGACCAGTCTGCAGCACCCGGCCTCACCCTACTAGACCAGTCTGCAGCACCCGGCCTCACCCTACTAGAACAGTCTGCAGCACCCGGCCTCACCCTACTAGAACAGTCTGCAGCACCCGGCCTCACCCTACTAGAACAGTCTGCAGCAGGGAATTTCACTACACTTGTGAGAATTGTTGATTTAGTATTGTGGAACATTCTGATATAAAAGTGTACTAGCTGGTGATGTGAGAAGGCAAATGTAAAGATCAGATAGACGGTACATTTTTTTTCAAAATATTTGCCCTTTTTAGAAGAGCAAATTCAGAATGTGTTGCAGGACCCTGAGACTACAAACAATCTAATGCATCGTTTTGCTAGAGTCAACGAGAACCCAGCTTCTATATATCATACAGTAAATGTAATGGTAAGATGCATAAGGAACTGTTGCCTTTAAATTCTCCTGATAATCTGTTTTTTTTCAGTTCAGTTGTGACAGAGTTCCAATGTCTAAATCCTCGTCATTTAGCCACTCCTTTGTACTGCTAATGAGCTTCCTGTACAAATCCAATTGTTTTGGTCACATACACATATTTAGCAGATGTTATTGCAGGTTGTAGTGAAGTGTTTGTGTTCCTAGCGCCAACAGTGCAGTTACTATAGTTACTGTGTTAGGATGAGCAATGCCGGAATGGCATTGACTAAAATACAATACATCTGAGAAACAAACACGTCCTTCTCTACGGTTTATGCTTTGGTCCCTAAAAGCCACACATGATTAATGTGTTATGTATTACTTTGCAAGATCAAGGTGTCAAATGGAAAAATCCTTGAGGTGCTTTGGTGACTAGCAAAGAATTTCCTTTAATTTTAGTCAGTGACTCAGTTGTTAGACCTCTTCTTCAAAACTTTAAACAGTTTTCATGGGGAATTTGTTTGCACTTTTTTGTCTCCAGACAAGTTCTGTGGTATTAAAGGGGAAGAGGTCAACTCAGGAAAACGGTCAACTCAGGAATCAGATTTATTTATAGATTTAGACAAGAGTCTGGCAAAGCTGGAAAGGGAATTAAAAGGCCCAAGTGTGGTATCTCGGCTGGAACATTTTAACATAATAGAGGAACCTATCCCAGATTATATGCACAGTGTGCTACTGGGGATTGCCAGGAATAGTTTAAGGTTAAACAGCAAAAATAATGAGATGTCATGGTATATACCTAGATGAGATGTCATGGTATAAAACGAGATGAGGTGTCATGGTATGTGGGGAGATGAGGTGTCATGGTATGTAGGAGATGAGGTGTCATGGTATATAAGGAGATGAGGTGTCATGGTATATAGGAGATGAGGTGTCATGGTATGTAGAGAGATGAGGTGTCATGGTATGTAGAGAGATGAGGTGTCATGGTATGTAGAGAGATGTGGTTTCATGGTATATAAGGAGATGAGGTGTCATGGTATATAGGAGATGAGGTGTCATGGTATGTAGAGAGATGAGGTGTCATGGTATGTAGAGAGATGAGGTGTCATGGTATGTAGGAGATGAGGTGTCATGGTATATAGGGAGATGAGGTGTCATGGTATGTAGGGAGATGAGGTGTCATGGTATATAAGGAGATGAGGTGTCATGGTATGTAGAGAGATGAGGTGTCATGGTATGTAGAGAGATGAGATGTCATGGTATGTAGGAGATGAGGTGTCATGGTATATAGGGAGATGCGGTGTCATGGTATGTAGGGAGATGAGGTGTCATGGTATGTAGAGAGATGAGGTGTCATGGTATGTAGGGAGATGAGGTGTCATGGTATGTAGGGAGATGAGGTGTCATGGTATATAAGGAGATGAGGTGTCTTGGTATGTAGGGAGATGAGGTGTCATGGTATGTAGGGAGATGAGGTGTCATGGTATATAAGGAGATGAGGTGTCATGGTATGTAGGGAGATGAGGTGTCATGGTATATAGGGAGATGAGGTGTCATGGTATATAAGGAGATGAGGTGGCATGGTATATAGGGAGATGAGGTGTCATGGTATGTAGGGAGATGTCATGGTATATAAGGAGATGAGGTGTCATGGTATATAAGGAGATGAGGTGTCATGGTATATAAGGAGATGAGGTGTCATGGTATATAAGGAGATGAGGTGTCATGGTATATAGGGAGATGAGGTGTCATGGTATATAGGGAGATGAGGTGTCATGGTATATAAGGAGATGAGGTGGCATGGTATATAGGGAGATGAGGTGTCATGGTATGTAGGGAGATGTCATGGTATATAAGGAGATGAGGTGTCATGGTATATAAGGAGATGAGGTGGCATGGTATATAGGGAGATGAGGTGTCATGGTATGTAGGGAGATGTCATCGTATATAAGGAGATGAGGTGTCATGGTATATAAGGAGATGAGGTGTCATGGTATGTGGGGAGATGAGGTGTCGTGGTATGTGGGGAGATGAGGTGTCATGGTATATAGGGAGATGAGGTGTCATGGTATGTAGGGAGATGAGGTGTCATGTATGTAGGGAGATGAGGTGTCATGGTATATAGGGAGATGAGGTGTCATGGTATATAAGGAGATGAGGTGTCATGGTATGTGGGGAGATGAGGTGTCATGGTATATAGGGAGATGAGGTGTCATGGTATATAGGGAGATGAGGTGTCATGGTATATAAGGAGATGAGGTGGCATGGTATATAAGGAGATGAGGTGTCATGGTATATAGGGAGATGAGGTGTCATGGTATATAGGGAGATGAGGTGTCATGGTATATAGGGAGATGAGGTGTCATGGTATATAGGGAGATGAGGTGTCATGGTATGTAGGGAGATGAGGTTTCATGGTATATAGGGAGATGAGGTGTCATGGTATGTGGGGAGATGAGATGTCATGGTATATAAGGAGATGAGGTGTCATGGTATATAAGGAGATGAGGTGTCATGGTATATAGGGAGATGAGGTGTCATGGTATATAGGGAGATGAGGTGTCATGGTATATAGGGAGATGAGGTGTCATGGTATGTAGGGAGATGAGGTGTCATGGTATGTAGGGAGATGAGGTTTCATGGTATGTGGGGAGATGAGGTGTCATGGTATATAGGGAGATGAGGTGTCATGGTATATAGGGAGATGAGGTGTCATGGTATATAGGGAGATGAGGTGTCATGGTATGTAGGGAGATGAGGTTTCATGGTATGTAGGGAGATGAGGTGTCATGGTATATAAGGAGATGAGGGTCATGGTATATAGGGAGATGAGGTGTCATGGTATGTGGGGAGATGAGATGTCATGGTATATAAGGAGATGAGGTGTCATGGTATATAAGGAGATGAGGTGTCATGGTATGTGGGGAGATGAGGGGTTGTGGTATATAAGGAGATGAGGTGTCATGGTATGTGGGGAGATGAGGGGTTGTGGTATGTAGGGAGATGAGATGTCATGGTATATAAGGAGATGAGGTGTCATGGTATATAAGGAGATGAGGTGTCATGGTATGTGGGGAGATGAGGGGTTGTGGTATGTAGGGAGATGAGATGTCATGGTATATAAGGAGATGAGGTGTCATGGTATATAAGGAGATGAGGTGTCATGGTATGTGGGGAGATGAGGGGTTGTGGTATGTAGGGAGATGAGATGTCATGGTATGTAGGGAGATGAGGTGTCATGGTATGTAGGGAGATGTGGTGTCATGGTATGTAGGGAGATGAGGTGTCATGGTATATAGGGAGATGAGGTGTCATGGTATGTAGGGAGATGAGGTGTCATGGTATGTACAGAGATGAGGTGTCATGGTATATAGGGAGATGAGGTGTCATGGTATGTAGGGAGATGAGGTGTCATGGTATATAGGGAGATGAGGTGTCATGGTATGTAGGGAGATGAGGTGTCATGGTATGTGGGGAGATGAGGTGTCATGGTATGTAGGGAGATGAGGTGTCATGGTATATAGGGAGATGAGGTGTCATTGTATGTAGGGAGATGAGGTTTCATGGTATGTAGGGAGATGAGGTGTCATGGTATATAAGGAGATGAGGGTCATGGTATATAGGGAGATGAGGTGTCATGGTATATAAGATGAGGTGTCATGGTATATAAGATGAGGTGTCATGGTATGTGGGGAGATGAGGGGTCGTGGTATGTAGGGAGATGAGATGCCATGGTATGTGGGGAGATGAGGTGTCATGGTATATAAGGAGATGAGGTGTCATGGTATGTGGGGAGATGAGGTGTCATGGTATGTAGGGAGATGAGGTGTCATGGTATATAGGGATATGAGGTGTCATGGTATCTAGGGAGATGAGGTGTCATGGTATATAAGGAGATGAGGTGTCATGGTATGTAGGGAGATGAGGTGTCATGGTATGTAGGGAGATGAGGTGTCATGGTATATAAGGAGATGAGGTGTCATGGTATATAAGGAGATGAGGTGTCATGGTATGTAGGGAGATGAGGTGTCATGGTATGTAGGGAGATGAGGTGTCATGGTATATAGGGAGATGAGGTGTCATGGTATATAGGGAGATGAGGTGTCATGGTATATAAGGAGATGAGGTGTCATGGTATGTAGGAGATGAGGTGTCATGGTATGTAGGGAGATGAGGTGTCATGGTATCTAGGGAGATGAGGTGTCATGGTATATAGGGAGATGAGGTGTCATGGTATATAAGGAGATGAGGTGTCATGGTATATAGGGAGATGAGGTGTCATGGTATATAAGGAGATGAGGTGTCATGGTATATAGGGAGATGAGGTGTCATGGTATATAGGGAGATGAGGTGTCATGGTATATAGGGAGATGAGGTGTCATCGTATATAAGGAGATGAGGTGTCATGGTATATAGGGAGATGAGGTGTCATGGTATATAGGGAGATGAGGTGTCATGGTATATAGGGAGATGAGGTGTCATGGTATATAGGGAGATGAGGTGTCATGGTATATAAGGAGATGAGGTGTCATGGTATGTAGGAGATGAGGTGTCATGGTATGTAGGGAGATGAGGTGTCATGGTATCTAGGGAGATGAGGTGTCATGGTATATAGGGAGATGAGGTGTCATGGTATCTAGGGAGATGAGGTGTCATGGTATATAAGGAGATGAGGTGTCATGGTATGTAGGAGATGAGGTGTCATGGTATGTAGGGAGATGAGGTGTCATGGTATCTAGGGAGATGAGGTGTCATGGTATATAAGGAGATGAGGTGTCATGGTATGTAGGGAGATGAGGTGTCATGGTATCTAGGGAGATGAGGTTTCATGGTATGTAGGGAGATGAGGTGTCATGGTATCTAGGGAGATGAGGTGTCATGGTATGTAGGGAGATGAGGTGTCATGGTATATAGGGAGATGAGGTGTCATGGTATGTAGGGAGATGAGGTGTCATGGTATGTAGGGAGATGAGGTGTCATGGTATGTAGGGAGATGAGGGGTCGTGGTATGTGGGGAGATGAGGTGTCATGGTATGTAGGGTGATGGGATGTCATGGAATATAGGGAGATTACCTCAATGTCTAGATGACATGCTATTGAATATAAAGCCACCATGCACGTCTCACGTGTACCACGTTTGAACACCCAAATAACATTTTGTAAGGCACAGGCCAGGCCAGGTCGCAGTTGTAAATGAGAACTTGTTCTCAACTAGCTTACCTGGGGAATGTGGCTGCATTACAATGCATTACAGTGAGGCACATTGGAAATAGTCATTGTAAATGGGGAAGTGATACAGTCTGAAAATTACACACGTGTATACAAACACAATTCTCATACTGTTACCTTGGACGATGTTGACCACGACATTTTCTCTGTGAAGAACATTATTTTCTGTGGACACTGTAATGGGGTGATGGGTTATGCTATGGGAAAGCACAACTCCTAAGCAACCATCGCTAAACCCTATTTCATTTTGAACCCATCACGGAAACACTTGGTAATTTAATTGCAATTCCTAATTCTAGAATGACATGTAAATGTTTGCTTATGAAAACCACCAAGCTGAAAAAACAATAAGTGAAGTATGAATAAATGTGCGATAGTCCCGTAAGACTATTTGGCTTGGAATATAGAATATGTACATGGAATATAGAATATCTACATGGAATATAGAATATGTACATGGGCTATAGAATATGTACATGGAATATAGAATATGTACATGGAATATAGAATATCTACATGTGCTATAGAATATGTACATGTGCTATAGAATATGTACATGGGCTATAGAATATGTACATGGAATATAGAATATGTACATGGAATATAGAATATCTACATGGAATATAGAATATGTACATGTGCTATAGAATATGTACATGGGATATAGAATATGTACATGGAATATAGAATATCTACATGGAATATAGAATATGTACATGGGCTATAGAATATGTACATGGAATATTTAATATGTACATGGGCTATAGAATATGTACATGGGCTATAGAATATGTATATGGAATATAGAATATGTATATGGAATATAGAATATGCACATGGAATATATAATATGTACTTGGAATATAGAATATGTACATGGAATATAGAATATCTACATGGAATATAGAATATGTACATGGAATATAGAATATGTACAAGGAATATAGAATATGTACATGGAATATAGAATATGTACAAGGAATATAGAATATCTACATGGAATATAGAATATGTACATGGGCTATAGAATATGTACATGGAATATAGAATATGTACATGGAATATATAATATGTACATGGGCTATAGAATATGTACATGGAATATAGAATATGCACATGGAATATATCAAGAGATAAATATGAATTGTTTTTAAAATAAAAACGTTTACATTGAAGTTAAAAAGAAGCCACTGTAACGAGGGACAGGTGTAAATACATGTGATATGGCCTGTTGTGAGAGACGGACTACTTGTTTGGTCAAGTCTGACTGGGCTGTCTGAAGAAGCCACTATCAAGAATGGAATATGGAATGAGATAACAGATAGTGAGATAACAGATGGAATGAGAACATTAACGTATAGAATATCAATTATTTGTAACTTAACTTTTAATAGAACATTTACATCGACGTGTGAATTGAAATGTGTATTAAAGAAAAAAAAGAAAAAAAGATATAAATATATTTTTTAGAAATATTTAACTTTCACACATTAACAAGTCCTCACCACCAAATACAAAAAAGGACAGACAATTTTCACAGCACAGGTAGCATGCACAAAGCCAACCTAACTAACCAAGAACCAACCAAACTAACCAACAAACAACTTCATCAGATGACAGTCTTATAACATGTTATTCAATAAATCTATGTTTTGTTCGAAAAATGTGCATATTTCAGGTATAAATCATAGTTTACATTGCAGCTACAATCAGAAATTGCACCGAAAGCAGCCAGAATAATTACAGACACCAACGTCAAATACCTAAATATTCATCATAAAACATTTATGAAAAATCGATGGTGTACAGCAAATTAAAGACAAACATCTTGTGAATCCAGCCAATATTTCCGATTTTTATAAGTGTTTTACAGCGAAAACACAATATAGCATTATATTAGCTTACTACAATAGCCTACCACACTACCGCATTCATTCATCAAGGCACGTTAGCGATAGCAATAGGCACGTTAGCGATAGCGAATAAACCAGCAAGATATATAATTTTTGACTGACCTTGATAAGCTTCATCAGATGACAGTCCTATAACATCAGGTTATACATACACTTATGTTTTGTTCGAAAATGTGCATATTTAGAGCTGAAATCAGTGGTTATACATTGTGCTAACGTAGCATATTTTTCCCACAACGTCCGGATATTTTTCTGACACTTTTTCTGACACACATATTCTGACCAAATAACTATTCATAAACATAACTAAAAAATACATGTTGTATAGGAAATGATAGATACACTAGTTCTTAATGCAATCGCCGTGTTAGAATTCTAAAAATAACTTCATTACGACATCCAGCTTAGGTATAGCGAGAGAGTACCCAAAAGCTGGGCGCAAACGACTAGTACAACATGTTCGACAGATATATGAAATAACATCATAAAATGGGTCCTACTTTTGCTGATCTTCCATCAGAATGTTGTACAAGGGGTCCTTTGTCGGGAACAATCGTTGTTTGGTTTTAGAACGGCCTTTTCCCCTCTCGATTTAGCAAGCACACTTGCCAAGTGGCGCGAATCTCTCCATCGTCAACAAACTCAGAGAACGGAACACGGCAAAACTCCCGAAAAAATTTCAATAATCTAATTAAACTATATTGAAAAAACATACTTTACGATGATATTGTCACATGTATCAAATAAAATCAAAGCCGGAGATATTAGTCGTCCATAACGACAGCTTATCAGAAGGCAAATCCAGGTCCCTTCTCGCGCTCTCCAGAAAACAGGAAACTGGTGACACATCATGCCAAGAGCTATTATTCGAGCCCAGATCAAGTTACACACTCAATTTCTTCTCTCACTGCTTGTCGACATCTAGTGGAAGACGTATGAAGTGCATCTAAACTAATAAATATCAAGGACTTTAATAGGCAGCCCCTAGAACAGTGCATCGATTTCAGATCTTCCACTTCCTGTCAGGAAGTTTGCTGCAAAAGGAGTTCTGTTTTACTCACAGATATAATTCAAACGGTTTTAGAAACTAGAGAGTGTTTTCTATCCAATAGTAATAATAATATGCATATTGTACGAGCAAGAATTGAGTACGAGGCCGTTTAACCTTTACCGAACCTCAACCCCGTATCCGGGATCACCCCCCACCCCCCACACACTGATTAGCATAGCTAGCATAGCTTCACAAGTAGATAGTAGCATCTAAATATCATTAAATCACAAGTCCAAGACACCAGATGAAAGATACAGATCTTGTGAATAAAGCCACCATTTCAGATTTTTAAAATGTTTTACAGGGAAGACAAAATATGTAAATCTATTAGCTAAACACGTTAGCAAAATACACCACTATTCTAACTCCATCAGTTTCTTACTCCTTCAGGTGCTATCACCAATTCGGCTCAACTAAGATATTGATAGCCAATAACCTATAAAAAAAACCATCAGATGACAGTCTGATAACATATTCATGGTATAGGATAGTTTTTGTTAGAAAAAAGTGCATATTTCAGGTAGAAATCACAGTTTACAATTGCACCGACCATCACAAATCGACTAGAATTACTAGATAGAGCAACGTGTATGACCAATTTACTCATCATAAAACATTTCATAAAAATAGACAAAGCATAGCAATGGAAAGACCCAGTTCTTGTGATTTCAGACCATATTTCAGATTTTCTAAGCGTTTTTCAGCGAAAACACAATAAATCGATAAGTTAGCATACTACATGTGCAAACGTTACCAGAGCATCGATTCCAGCCAAAGAGCGCTATAACGTAATCACCGCCAAAAGATATTAATTTTTTCACTAACCTTCTCAGAATTCTTCCGATGACACTCCTGTAACATCATTTTACAACATACATATACAGTTTGTTCGAAAAGGTGCATATTTAGCCATACAAAACCGTGGTTACACAATAAAAATACTAGGAAATCAAGCCTCAATATGTCTGACGTCATCTATCAGAGTGATCTAGTTTAATTGAAAGCTAATCATATACTTGACTAAAAAATACAGGGTTGACAGGAATCGAAAGACAAATTAGTTCTTAATGCAACCGCTGATTTACATTTGTAAAATTATCCTTACTTTTCAATACAGGGTTCGCCAAGTGAAGCTATACCAAACAAAATGGCGAAATATGCGTTTAAAATATTTCGACAGAACAACAATTTATCATATTAAATATTGCTTACTTTGAGCTGTTCTTCCATCATATTCTTGGGCAATGTATCCTTTCTATGTTATAAACGTCTTTTGGTCGATAGATGTCCTCTGTCCTTCGAAATATCCACTAACGATCGAACGGGACCCCAAAACGTGTCCAAAGTTTCAGAGTGCACAACAAAGAAATTCCTCAAAATCGCACTAAACGGATATAAATTGCTATAAAACGGTTTAAATTAACTACCTTATGATGTTTCTAAGTCCTATATCGAATTAAATTACAGACGGATACATTTCAAGTTGATAACCGAGCCTGTGAAAATGGCGTCCGGAGGTCCCTTCCTGCGTAAGGGCGAGCGTCGAAAGGGGGGCTACTCTCACTCCTTGGTCTTTTATAACCTCTGAGAGCTACGGAGAAGGCCCATTCCACTTCTCATTGGTTACTGACATCCAGGGGAAGGCGGGTGCAGTTCGTGTCGTTCCATAGGATAGACAGAGACCTTAAAAACTGATCTGAAACCAGAGCTTCGCTCTCAGACCTTTCACTGTCTGTCATGGATTTCGCTGTAGAAAGAGTTCTGGGTCACCCACAGACATCATTTCAACGTTGTATGAAACTAGAAGGTGTTTTCTATCCAATATAATTAATAATATGCATATTGTACGAGCAAGAATTGAGTACTAGGCAGTTTAATTTGGAGACGACAAAATGCTAATTCGGAACAGCACCCCCTGTAGTCGCAAGAAGTGTTAAATTGGGCACGATTTTCCCCCAAAGTGAAAACAGCGCCCTCTGTCCTCAACAGGTTTTAAGCGTTAATGTTATCCTTGTCAAATAAATTGCTTGAAATTTGACTTTGATTCGTGTGTATTACACTGTTGTTTCATAATATTAACCATCTGGCCACCTTGTAGACGATATCTCATTGCCATGTATTTACATATATTTCTGGAATATATTTTCAGGCATATGCATTTGAGCATAGACACACCTGCATTTACATGTATTTGAGAAACATTTTAAATACATTTTAAGTTAATAAGTTAAATATATTTAAACGTTTTTTTCTACAGGGGTTTCTTCTCCCCGTCTCTTTCTGTATCTCTATCGCTCTCTCTTCTGCTCTGTCTCGCTGATCTGTACGGTCTATAGCTGGATATTTGGGTTTCAAACTGAGAAGAATTTCCTTGAAGTACAAAGTTACCTGTCTGCACTAACACTGGGGAGAGAGAGAGACATCTATCTTCAAACTAACCCAGCAACTCTAGATTATAAGAGTATTGTGTGTACTTCCTATCGTCAGTTTAATCAACCCAGTAATGAAACCATGGATACGGGCCTTGACATTCAGCCAGAAGTAAAGGCATGAACGTCCATTCATAAAGAACTCCAGTCCCTGGGTTGTCCATGGCTTTATACATCAGTTCCTACACCCCAGGGTTGTCCATGGCTTTATACATTAGTTCCTACACCCCAGGGTTGTCCATGGCTTTATACATTAGTTCCTACACCCCAGGGTTGTCCATGGCTTTATACATTAGTTCCTACACCCCAGGGTTGTCCATGGCTTTACACAACATCAGATGCAGTCCACTCTTGTCTTCTAAGTCTTCTGCCGAGGCATACTGTTAATCATAGCAGCAGGAGATAGAGAGAGGGGAGAGGCAAAAGGGAGAGAGAGAGAGATCGAAAGAGAGGGGGCGAGAGAGATAGAAGGGAGAGGGAATGAGCGTCTCGCTGTAAATCCAGAAACATGTTGGTGAATAAGGAGGAAGGTTTATTCTCTTCAGCTTATAATGCTTCTCATTGAGAAAGCGTGTCTGGTTGTGTAATACTGTCTGAATGAGAAGTAGATGTGGATGAAGGTGACATGTCTGCTTTTGGAGAGGAGAGAGGAGAGAGGAGAGAGAGGAGGAGGAGAGAGAGGAGGAGGAGGAGGAGAGAGGAGAGAGGAGGAGAGTGGAGAGGAGGAGGAGGAGGAGGAGGAGGAGGAGGAGGAGGAGGAGGAGGAGAGGAGAGTGGAGAGGAGAGTGGAGAGGAGAGGAGGAGAGAGGAGAGGAAAGAGGAGAGAGGAGGAGGAGGAGAGGAGAGAAGGGGGAGATTAGAGAAGGAAAGTAGAGGAGGAGAGAGAGGAGGAGGAGAGAGAGGTGGAGAGTGGAGAGGAGAGGAGAGTGGAGAGGAGAGAGGAGGAGAGGAGAGGAGGAGGAGATTAGAGAAGGAAAGTAGAGGAGGAGAGTAGGAGAGGATATATGCACTATTGTAAACTGGGTATTTCGAGCCCTGGATGCTGATTGTCTGATAGTCTGATAGCCATGGTATATCAGACCATATACCACAGGTATGACAAAACATTTCTTTTTACTGCTCTAATTATGTTGGTATTCAGTTTATAATAGCAATACGGCACCTCTGAGGTCATTGGTATGAGGCCGATATACAACGGCTATGGGCTGTAGGCAGGCACTCTGCGTTGCGTTGTGCATAAGAACAGCCCTTAACCGTGGTATATTGGCCATATACCACACCCCCTCATGCGTTATTGCCTAAGTATAACAATACATACCGCTACTATACATTAAATGCATACCGCTACTATACATTCAATGCATACCGCTACTATACATTCAATGCATACCGCTACTATACATTAAATACATACCGCTACTATACATTACATACATACCGCTACTATACATTAAATACATACCGCTACTATACATTAAATACATACCGCTACTATACATTAAATACATACCGCTACTATACATTAAATACATACCGCTACTATACGTTAAATACATACCACTACTATACGTTAAATACATACCGCTACTATACGTTAAATACATACCGCTACTATACGTTAAATACATACCACTACTATACGTTAAATACATACCACTACTATACGTTAAATACATACCACTACTATACGTTAAATACATACCACTACTATACATGCCATGCATACCACTACTAAACATTAAATACTCCATACATATCACTGCTGTACATGAAAAAACTACATACATGACACTACTATACATGAAATACTAGATACATACCACTACTATACATTAAATACTACAGACTTACCGGAACACTTTGTAAGCTATCTCAGCACCAGTGGTCATGGTAATAGACGTTTATTGAGTAGTAAATCACTATGTTTCAGAGCACAGCAGCAGATGTGTGTTGTCTTGTTATCAGAACTGACCTTGAGATTATTTTCCACTGTAAAACCAGTGTTATACAGAAATACGGCCAGAGGAGGAACGGCAGGGACTGGGGGACTAGTTAGCATCGAGGAAAAGATGAACAGAGGATATGCCAGTGCTTTATCAGGATTGCTTTAATTTTCTCCGAACACTTCGTGCAAAACACTGTTACGTTGTTGTTCTTCGTTGGTTTAGTTTCTTCACTTGGTTTTAAGATATTTTCATCATTGCAGAAATTAAGAGTTGTGTCCTTGTAGCCTCTCATTTTGAACTTACCTGTCATTTTCTTAGCATTGTGTCAAAATCTGTCAGGTGACCACAGATTCGTTTTAACCCTTCATAATTGGCTATATGGTAGACCATTCCTGAGGGGAAGGAGATGTGTACTATCCACACGTAGCAGGGTATTGAGGTCTGTTGGCTTTGTGTATAAGTCTGTATGTAATGCATCATTCTCTCTGATCCATAAGTTCTGGTCATTTATTTTTCTCTCATCAGTCTAAATGGTGAATTCGAGATATTCAGAGCTCTCGTTTAACAGAGTTTGGAATTAATTGAGTTCCTGCTGATTTGTTTCTATTGGCTAATAGCTGTAAGGACTATCTGTTATTCAATGTGTTTCTATTGGCTAATAGCAGTAAGGACTGTCTGTTATTCAATGTGTTTCTATTGGCTAATAGCAGTAAGGTCTATCTGTTATTCAATGTGTTTCTATTGGCTAATAGCAGTAAGGACTATCTGTTATTCAATGTGTTTCTATTGGCTAATAGCAGTAAGGACTATCTGTTATTCAATGTGTTTCTATTGGCTAATAGCAGTAAGGACTATCTGTTATTCAATGTGTTTCTATTGGCTAATAGCAGTAAGGACTATCTGTTATTCAATGTGTTTCTATTGGCTAATAGCAGTAAGGACTACCTGTTATTCAATGTGTTTCTATTGGCTAATAACAGTAAGGACTATCTGTTATTCAATGTGTTTCTATTGGCTAATAGCAGTAAGGACTGTCTGTTATTCAATGTAGTGAATCTGTTATTATTTCTGACTGTGCCAACCATGGTGAACTTCCTCTTCAGGACCTGCTGGCTGAGTTCATAAGAGGTGAAGAAATTGTGACATGTGACATTGTGTCCCCTCAGTCCATCTGTCACATCAAGCACAACCCGTTATACTCCTCCACTGGTCGGCTACCCTGCATCGACTTGCATCTTCCAAGCGTAGCTGGATTGTGCATTACAGGCCTCCCATATCTTGATGCCGTACTTTGCTGGCTTGCTGGGCATATACTGCCGGAAAGGACAGCGACCTTTTGAGAAAAGAGATTACTATCAGTAATTATTATCAGTGTCACAGAAAACAAATCACATAAATCAATGCTATTGCAGCAATACATAATCAAATTAACAGTGAAAATCACTTACGTTACAGATATGAAATTGACATGTACCTCTGAATGGAACCAGTTGTTCATCCACTGTTACTTCAGGCCCAGGGTTGTAGAGGTAATGGCAGACGCTCCACCCACTTCTCCCAGACCTCTCTTATGGCCGTCAGTTTGTCTCTCACACGTCCTGCAGGTCTTGACTCACGGTCATCAAATCGTAGCGTTCTTGAGAAATTGTGAGAGACTTTCAGTGGCATCGTGGCACGTAAAATCACCCTTCCACTCTCTGCATCCCAGAGACTACATGTAGCCTTGCCTCGGGACCTATACACACCCGCTAAGATTAGCAGTCCTATGTAGGCACGCAGGTCAATCTCATCCATCCTTTTCCAGTTGTCTCCATATTTACGGAAACCCTCCACATTTTTCATCTAAGGTAGAGTACAGTAGAGTAGATTAGAGTAGAGTACATTCGAGTATAGTCGAGTACAGTAAAGTAGACTAGAATAGAGTACAGTACAGTACAGTAGACTAGAGTAGAGTAGAGTACAGGTAAGTAGACTAGAGTAGAGTACAGTACAGTACAGTAGACTAGAGTAGAGTACAGTACAGTAGACTAGAGTGGAGTACACTAGAGAACAGTAGAGTAGACTACACTAAAGTACAGTACAGTACAGTACAATACAGTACAATACAGTAAAGTAGACTAGAGTAGACTCCACTAGAGTAGAGTAGAGTAGACTAGATTAGACTCCACTAGAGTACAGTAGAGTAGAGTACAGTCTAGTACAGTACAGTACAGTACAGTCTAGTAGAGTACAGTCTAGTAGAGTACAGTAGACTAGAGTAGAGTAGACTAGACAGAGTAGAGTACAGTAGAGTACAGTAGAGAACAGTAAAGTAGACTAGAGTAGACTAGAGTACAGTCTAGTCTAGTACAGTAGAGTACAGTAGAGTAGACTCCACTAGAGTAGACTCCACTAGAGTAGAGTAGAGTAGAGTAGACTATATTAGACATGACTAGAGTACAGGACAATACAGTAGACTAGAGTACAGTCTAGTAGAGTACAGTAGAGTAGACTCCACTAGAGTAGAGTAGAGTAGACTAGAGTAGAGTCAGTACAGTAGAGTAGAGTACAGTAAAGTAGAGTACAGTACAGTAGAGTAGAGTAGAGTAGAGTACAGTAGAGTACAGTAAAGTAGAGAAGAGGAGAGTACAGTAGACTAGAGTACAGTAAAGTAGACTAGAGTAGAGTAGAGTAGAGTAGAGTAGAGTAGAGTAGAGTAGAGTAGAGTAGACTGGAGTAGTGTAGAGTAGAGCAGAGTAGTGTAGAGTAGAGCAGACTGGAGTAGAGTAGAGTAGAGTAGACTGGAGTAGAGTAGAGTAGAGCAGACTGGAGTAGTGTAGAGTAGAGCAGACTGGAGTAGTGTAGAGTAGAGCAGACTGGAGTAGTGTAGAGTAGAGCAGACTGGAGTAGTGTAGAATAGAGCAGACTGGAGTAGTGTAGAGTAGAGCAGACTGGAGTAGTGTAGAGTAGAGCAGACTGGAGTAGTGTAGAGTAGAGCAGACTGGAGTAGTGTAGAGTAGAGCAGACTGGAGTAGTGTAGAGTAGAGCAGACTGGAGTAGTGTAGAGTAGAGTAGACTGGAGTAGTGTAGAATAGAGCAGACTGGAGTAGTGTAGAGTAGAGCAGACTGGAGTAGAGTAGAGTAGAGCAGACTGGAGTAGTGTAGAATAGAGCAGACTGGAGTAGTGTAGAATAGAGCAGACTGGAGTAGTGTAGAGTAGAGCAGACTGGAGTAGAGTAGAGTAGAGCAGACTGGAGTAGTGTAGAGTAGAGCAGACTGGAGTAGTGTAGAGTAGAGCAGACTGGAGTAGAGTAGAGTAGAGCAGACTGGAGTAGTGTAGAATAGAGCAGACTGGAGTAGTGTAGAATAGAGCAGACTGGAGTAGTGTAGAGTAGAGCAGACTGGAGTAGTGTAGAGTAGAGCAGACTGGAGTAGTGTAGAGTAGAGCAGACTGGAGTAGAGTAGAGTAGAGCAGACTGGAGTAGTGTAGAATAGAGCAGACTGGAGTAGTGTAGAGTAGAGCAGACTGGAGTAGTGTAGAATAGAGCAGACTGGAGTAGTGTAGAGTAGAGCAGACTGGAGTAGAGTAGAGTAGAGCAGACTGGAGTAGTGTAGAGTAGAGCAGACTGGAGTAGTGTAGAGTAGAGCAGACTGGAGTAGTGTAGAGTAGAGCAGACTGGAGTAGTGTAGAATAGAGCAGACTGGAGTAGTGTAGAGTAGAGCAGACTGGAGTAGTGTAGAGTAGAGCAGACTGGAGTAGTGTAGAGTAGTGTAGAGTAGTGTAGAGTAGAGCAGACTGGAGTAGTGTAGAGCAGACTGGAGTAGTGTAGAGTAGAGCAGACTGGAGTAGAGTAGAGTAGAGCAGACTGGAGTAGAGTAGAGTAGAGCAGACTGGAGTAGAGTAGAGTAGAGCAGACTGGAGTAGTGTAGAATAGAGCAGACTGGAGTAGTGTAGAGTAGAGCAGACTGGAGTAGTGTAGAGTAGAGCAGACTGGAGTAGTGTAGAGTAGAGCAGACTGGAGTAGTGTAGAATAGAGCAGACTGGAGTAGTGTAGAATAGAGCAGACTGGAGTAGTGTAGAGTAGAGCAGACTGGAGTAGTGTAGAGTAGAGCAGACTGGAGTAGTGTAGAGTAGAGCAGACTGGAGTAGTGTAGAGTAGTGTAGAGTAGTGTAGAGTAGAGCAGACTGGAGTAGTGTAGAGTAGAGTAGTGTAGTGTAGAGTAGAGTAGTGTAGAGTAGAGCAGACTGGAGTAGTGTAGAGTAGAGTAGAGTAGTGTAGAGTAGAGCAGACTGGAGTAGTGTAGAGTAGAGCAGACTGGAGTAGTGTAGAGTAGAGCAGACTGGAGTAGTGTAGAATAGAGCAGACTGGAGTAGTGTAGAGTAGAGCAGACTGGAGTAGTGTAGAATAGAGCAGACTGGAGTAGTGTAGAATAGAGCAGACTGGAGTAGTGTAGAATAGAGCAGACTGGAGTAGTGTAGAGTAGAGCAGACTGGAGTAGTGTAGAATAGAGCAGACTGGAGTAGTGTAGAGTAGAGCAGACTGGAGTAGTGTAGAGTAGAGCAGACTGGAGTAGTGTAGAGTAGTGTAGAGTAGTGTAGAGTAGAGCAGACTGGAGTAGTGTAGAGTAGAGTAGACTAGTGTAGAGTAGAGTAGAGGTGTGATCTGGATCCAATGGTCTGACCATAGCAGTACAATCTTTAGCAGGTCCACCCATTATGCCATCATTTACTTTGGAAGGCCGTTCTATAGATTCTCTATGTCCATGGGTCGGACTCTGAATAACCAGCCGCTGTAAGGAACACATCAATTTCCCAATGGGGCAAAATTCAATCAAATCTGATAACCGATAGAATTCAGGGAAAGGCCACCAAAAAGAAGATTGTGTTGGTTTTTGTATTCATTTCCTGTTCCAATTTTGTTTTGAATCGTACAGCAAATAATTGCTTTATAGATTGGAGAAGAGTAGGCCCCCAATGTTTTAGACAATATCACCTGGTTCCCCTTGGGTAGGATCTGCATGACACGTACTGGAAGGCTTCAAAAACGACAGAATGATGTGGAACCGGGGCTCAACATGGGGTCCCCTCAGGGGTGCTTGCCCCTCCTATACTTCCTGTTCACCCACAGCTGCGTGGCTGGGAACGAAAGCTCCTCCTGGAAAGCTTTTACCCCCAAGCCATGAAAAGCTAATCAAATGGCTACTGAGACTATTTGCATTGACTCTCGTTCACTGGCTCTTTGCACACACACACACACACACAAACTACACACACACTCACACATACACACGCTCACACACACACATGTATATTGACTCGACACTCACACACACACATTTACACACTTTCACATTCTTTCAAACTCTTCACATATGCTGCTGCTACTCTGTTATCTATCTTGATTGCTTAGTCACTTTTACATATTTTATTACCTCAATTTCCTCGTACCACTGCACATTGACTCAGTACTGGTACTCCCTGTATACAGCCAATTAATTTCCTCGTACCCCTGCACATTGACTCAGTACTGGTACTCCCTGTATATATGTTAAAGTAATTTAAATGTTGAAAGGTAATGATGAAATAATTCCACTCTGAAACCTTATACATTTATGAAATTGATTAGAATCATAAAATTATTATTAACCTGTTTGGGGTGCAGCCCGACACCGGTACACTTATGACAACATCCAGCTCAAGTGCAGGGCGCGAAATTCAAAAGATATTTTTTTTTTTATATTTAACTTTCACACATTAACAAGTCCAATACAGCATATGAAAGGTACACATCTTGTGAATCCAGCCAACATGTCCGATTTTTAAAATGTTTTACAGGGAAGACACAATATGTAAATCTATTAGCTAACCACGTTAGCAAAAGACACCACTTTTCTTACTCCATCAGTTTTTTACTCCATCAGTAGCTATCACAAATTCGACCAAATAAAGATATAAATAGCCACTAACCAAGAAACAACTTCATCAGATGACAGTCTGATAACATATTTATTGTATAGCATATGTTTTTGTAACGGTCGTCGTAATCCTCCTCCTCGGACGAGGAGGAGAGGCGAGAAGGATCAGACCAATACGCGGAGTGATTTGTGTCCATGATTATTTAATGAATCGAAACTGAACACGAACCAAAAATAACATAAAACAACCGACAAACAGTCCCGTGTGGCACGAATGCAGACACGCGATACAACCACCCACAAAACATACGTGAAACCCCGGCTGCCTTAGTATGATTCTCAATCAGGGACAAACGATCTACAGCTGCCTCTGATTGAGAATCATACCAGGCCGAACACAAAACCCCAACATAGAAAAACACACATAGACCAACCCACCCAACTCACGCCCTGACCAACTAAATAAATACAAGAAAAAAGGAAAACAGGTCAGGAACGTGACATAACCCCCCCCTTAAGGTGCGAACTCCGGGCGCACCCGCATAAACTCTAGGGGAGGGTCTGGGTGGGCGTCTGTCCACGGTGGCGGCTCTGGCGCTGGTCGTGGTCCCCAACCCACCATAGTCAAACCCCGCTTCCGTGGTCTCCTCCCAATGGCCACCCTCCATGTCAAACCCACTCTACTAAAAGGCAGCACCGGACTGAGGGGCAGCTCCGTACTGAGGGGCAGCACCGGACTGAGGGGCAGCACCGGACTGAGGGGCGGATCCTGGCTGGCTGGCTCTGGCGGATCCTGGCTGGCTGGCTCTGGCGGATCCTGGCTGGCTGGCTCTGGCGGATCCTGGCTGGCTGGCTCTGGCGGATCCTGGCTGGCTGGCTCTGGCGGATCCTGGCTGGACGGCTCTGGCGGATCCTGGCTGGACGGCTCTGGCGGATCCTGGCTGGACGGCTCTGGCGGATCCTGGCCGGACGGCTCTGGCGGATCCTGGCTGGACGGCTCTGGCAGCTCCTGGCTGACTGGCTCTGGCAGGTCCTGGCTGGACGGCTCTGGCAGGTCCTGGCTGGACGGCTCTGGCAGCTCCTGGCTGGACGGCTCTGGCAGCTCCTGGCTGACTGGCTCTGGCAGGTCCTGGCTGGACGGCTCTGGCAGGTCCTGGCTGGACGGCTCTGGCAGGTCCTGGCTGGACGGCTCTGGCAGGTCCTGGCTGGACGGCTCTGGCTGGTCCTGGCTGGACGGCTCTGGCTGGTCCTGGCTGGACGGCTCTGGCTGGTCCTGGCTGGACGGCTCTGAAGGCTCAGTACCGACGGACAGCGCTGGGCAGGCAGACAGTTCATACAGCGCTGGGAAGGCAGGCAGTTCAAACAGCGCTGGGCAGGCAGGCAACTCAAACAGCGCTGGGCAGGCAGGCAGCTCAAACAGCGCTGGGCAGACGGCAGACTTTGGCCGGCTGAGACGCACTGTAGACCTGGTGCGTGGTATAGGCACTGGCTGCGCTGGAGAGGAGGAAAGCTCTGACAGCGCTGGACAGGTGGGAGCAGCTGGAGAGAGAACCCGGAGAGACAGCCTGGTGCGGGGGGCTGCCACCGGTGGACTGGTACGCGGAGGTGGCACCGGGTATACCGGACCGTGAAGGAGGACACGCGCTCTTGAGCACCGAGCCTGCCCAACCTTACCAGGTTGAATGGTCCCCGTAGCCCTTCCAGTGCGGCGAGGTGGAATAGCCCGCACTGGGCTATGCTGGCGAACCGGGGACACCATCTGTAAGGCTGGTGCCATGTATGCCGGCCCGAGGAGACGCACTGGTGGCCAGATGCGTTGGGCCGGCTTCATGACATTCGGCTCAACGCTCAATCTAGCCCGGCCGATACGTGGAGCTGGAATGTACCGAACCGGGCTATGCACGCGTACAGGAGACACCATGCGCTCTACTGCGTAACACGGTGTCTGCCCGTACTCTCGCTCTCCACGGTTAGCCTGGGAAGTGGGCGCAGGTCTCCTACCTGCCCTCGGCCCACTACCTCTTAGCCCCCCCCCAAGAAAATTTTGGGTTGTGCTCACGGGCTTCCAGCCGCGTCGCCGCGCTGCCTCCTCATACCAGCGCCTCTCTGCCTTCGCTGCCTCCAGCTCCGCCTTGGGACGGCGATATTCCCCTGGCTGAGCCCAGGGTCCTTTGCCGTCCAGGATCTCCTCCCAAGTCCAGGAGTCCTGGGTTTTTTCCCACTGCTGTCGCCTCCCTTCTCCACTCCGCTTGGTCCTAGATTGGTGGGTGGTTCTGTAACGGTCGTCGTAATCCTCCTCCTCGGACGAGGAGGAGAGGCGAGAAGGATCAGACCAATACGCGGAGTGATTTGTGTCCATGATTATTTAATGAATCGAAACTGAACACGAACCAAAAATAACATAAAACAACCGACAAACAGTCCCGTGTGGCACGAATGCAGACACGCGATACAACCACCCACAAAACATACGTGAAACCCCGGCTGCCTTAGTATGATTCTCAATCAGGGACAAACGATCTACAGCTGCCTCTGATTGAGAATCATACCAGGCCGAACACAAAACCCCAACATAGAAAAACACACATAGACCAACCCACCCAACTCACGCCCTGACCAACTAAATAAATACAAGAAAAAAGGAAAACAGGTCAGGAACGTGACAGTTTTGTTCGAAAAATGTGCATATTTCAGGTATAAATCATAGTTTACATTTCAGCTACAATCAGAAATTGCACCGAAAGCAGCCATAATATTTACAGACACCAACGTCAAATACCTAATTACTCATCATAAAACATTTCTGAAAAATACATAGTGTACAGCAATTGAAAGACAGGCATCTTGTGATTCCAGACAATATTTCCGATTTATCAAGTGTTTTACAGCGAAAACACAATATAGCGTTATATTAGCGTAGCCACAATAGCCAGAAACACTTGGGCGCCCACGACCAGTTCACATGCACGACAGATATTAGAAATAGCATCATAAAATGTTTCTTACTTTTGGTGATCTTCCGTCAGAATGTTGGACAAGGTGTCCTTTATCCAGAACAGTCGTTGTTTGGATCTGGAACGGCAAATTTCCCTCTTCATTTAGCATGGGCACTTGCCAAGTGGCACGGATCTCTCCAACGTCAACAAAGTCAGAGAACGGAACACGGCAAAACTCCCGAAAAAATTTCAATAATCAGATTAAACTATATTGAAAAAACATACTTTACGATGATATGGTCACATGTATCAAATAAAATCTAAACCGGAGATGTTAGTCGTCCATAACGACAGCTAAACAGAAGGCAAATCCATGTCCCCTTTCGCGCGCTCCAGAAACAGGAAATGGACGGTCACGTCATACAAAGAGCTTTAATTCCACCTCAGACCAAGATAAACACGAAATTTCTTCTCTCACCGCCTCTTGACAACCAGGGGAAGGTGTATGAAGTGTACGTAGACTCTTACGTGTCATGCCATGTATAGGCAGTGTCGTGTCTTTGCTATCGTTAAATTGAAGACTTACTAGTTTTTATCATAGATTCCTATAATTAGGGATTACGCGATCACTTGAGTAATAACGTAATTCATTAACTATGAATTCGAGGGCACCAGGGAAAGTCATTAGATTACAAAGTTATCATTTCCCAATATAACCTTTCAGATATTTTCATATTTGATCAATAGTCCTCTAATTAATGATTGATTTACTCTACCTTACGTCAGTCTCATTCCAAACGTCGTAAATCGCTGATCTGCACGAACCCAGTCTTCACTATGAGTCATCCATACATCAATTGTCTTAAATCATTTATTTATTACTAACTAATTAATTCACAGAAATGCATAAACAAACAAACTTAAAATAAAGTAGTTACATGAAATGGGAGAAAATATGCCCTAGTGGGCTAAACCGGCATGGCGGCTGTTAGACAAAGGGAAAGTTGCGTTCGACTAAGAATTCACTACAGAGTCCATAACTATAACAATTGACATGCTAATCCTTACACATGAACGCTCACTCATTCGGGAACAATTGCAATCAATATATATATAGTTACGTCCAGTGTGTGTTTCGTTGGAGAGAAGTTCGTTTTGGTTGTGGATTGTTCAGAGTGTCATTCGTAATAGAATGGATGTTTCGGCGGTTGTCTTTCTTCGCGTTCAATGATACCGAATTCCTAGCTGCAGACTAGAAGTCAATATCAAAGACTTGTTATGATTCGTATAAGAGTTTTAACCACGTGGGATGGTTAAAAGATTCAGCAGTCTGGTCTCAAACCTTTGTCCTCTCGTGATTGAGAGAAACATGGTCTAATGGTAATTTCCTAAAAGTTGGCTTTTATTCAGATAGCAGAGAGGGGTGGTCCCATGGTCTCTGACCCAACTGGCTCAGGGGCGGTCCTTGGATTTAGTTCAAATACAACCAAATAGTTCAAATACAAATACAATTGTATTTTCCTTCATTAAACTGTTCAAAATCATATTACACAATTATACCAACAGTATCATACTCACTCATTCATTTTATACAACAAACAGATGTTAACCTCATATCTGAGGTTATTATATAAACAGCGGTATGGTAATGTGGTCAACCCGTCTCTCCTGAGTTTCCCACATGGGGACAAATGGACCGGTTCATAGCTGGACCTTCACCGATCATTCCTACTTGTGCAGGAATATGAAATATGTTCGTACCTCAAGTTCTGTGAGGTGGAAGAGAATTCCTTTGTCCTGAAAGTTTACCCTCTGTCTTAATACTGTTTGTGGTGGGGAGATTCTCAGGAATTTACGACATCTCTCTGTGATCACAGCATGGGTTGAAGGAGTGGAGGCAGGGAGAGGGGGATAGGGTTTGCTATACCCACGCAGGCAACGTCATGACAGCAGGAAGTTGAACAGAGCATCGATTTCTGACATTCCACTTCCTGGTCAGGAAATGTGCTGCAGAATGAGTTCTGTTTCACTCAGAGAAATAATTCAAAAGGTTTTAGAAACTAGAGAGTGTTTTCTATCCAATAGTAATAATAATATGCATATTGTACGAGCAAGAATTGAGTACGAGGCCGTTTGAAATGGGCACGATTTAACTGGCTACTCAATACTGCCCCTTGCAGCCATAAGAAGTTAATGATGGGTGTAGTTTGTCAGAATTAGGGTAAAACAATATATCTATACAATACTTCTTTATAGTATCTTAAACACAGACTTGTCTGAGCAAAATTCGGTGCCGACCTGGCTAGGGGCCACTGAGAGATTAGGGAGAGGACAGGGAGTACTTCTCATGGTCCCCCTAATCTTGAGGGAGGACAGGGAGTACTTCTCACGGTCTCCCTAATCTTGAGGGAGGACAGGGAGTGCTTCCCATGGTCTCCCTAATCTTGAGGGAGGACAGGGAGTGCTTCCCATGGTCTCCCTAATCTTGAGGGAGGACAGGGAGTACTTCTCACGGTCTCCCTAATCTTGAGGGAGGACAGGGAGTGCTTCCCATGGTCTCCCTAATCTTGAGGGAGGACAGGGAGTACTTCTCACGGTCTCCCTAATCTTGAGGGAGGACAGGGAGTGCTTCCCATGGTCTCCCTAATCTTGAGGGAGGACAGGGAGTGCTTCCCATGGTCTCCCTAATCTTGAGGGAGGACAGGGAGTGCTTCCCACAGTCTCCCTAATCTTGAGGGAGGACAGGGAGTGCTTCCCACGGTCTCCCTAATCTTGAGGGAGGACGGAGTGCTTCCCACGTCCCGCTAATCTTTGTCGGCTGGGTAGTGATACCGTGTGTGCGTAGGACACCTACTGTTTGTGTGTATGTATGTGCGTATGATTTCTACTTTTTGTGTAAATATATAAAATGGATGTCTTTGTATTGTGGACGGCAGAATGTTCTCGTGAATAAACTGTAGTAACCTTTTGCATAAGGTGAGTCTTTGACTAATTATTATTAACTTCTTGACGCACGGATCCCTTTAGCGGGGTTCATTTTCATAAACAACCGCTGAATTGCAGAGCGGCAAATAAATAAAAAAAATGCTACAAATATTTAGATTCATGAAATCACAAGTGCAATATAACAAAACACAGCTTAGCTTGTTAATCCACCTGGCGTGCACGGGCGGATGAAATATCAGTAGATTAAAGACCTGGCCCCTTTCTGAGGGTTCTTTACAGGCCGGTGGCGAACTGGTATGCGACAGGAACGGTGACGAGATCCAACCAACATTGAAACCTCAGCGGCAAAACAAAAATAAGGTCAGTGCTCTTTATTCACAAATTTGGGGAATTGACGCTCGGGCTACATTCAGAAATATATTTGATTGTTCTTGTGTAGTTTAGGTGTTGATTTTACAAATCCCACAGGGCATTCTTACCTGGTGACCTATTTTTAGAATTTTATGTAGAGAACCCTGATACTGGTAGTATTCTAGGTGTAACAGTATAACTTTAAACCGTCCCCTCGCCCCGACACGGGCGCGAACCAGGGACCCTCTGCACACATCAACAACTGACACCCACGAAGCATCGTTACCCATCGCTCCACAAAGGCCACGGCCCTTGCAGAGCAAGGGGCAACACTACATCTAGGTTTCAGAGCAAGTGACGTAACTGATTGAAACGCTACTAGCGCGTACCCGCTAACTAGTTAGCCATTTCACATCCGTTACATAGGCAATTGGAAAATAGGAATTGGGTGTAGAGCCACCTAGGACAGAAGCAGGTCCGTAATGACACGATACCAATGTAAACTAGGTCCGTAATGACACGAGGTATCTGCAGTACCAATATAAACTAGGTCCGTGATGACACGAGGTATCAGTGGTTACCACCAAGACTATCAGTGGACAATACCTATGTAAACTAACGGAAAGGAGATATACACATTAGAAAAGGTCGATAGCAATTGAGTAAGAGATTAAAGAGACACATAGTCAGGCAGGAGAGCAACTATAGTAATTGGATAACGGTAGAAAGCACATACTTAGATCATAGAAATACGTACACAGATTTTGAGAATAAGCATAGTAACTACAGGGTTTACTAACAATGGGCAGTAAATCCTCGAAGGGAATCCCGGAATTAACGGGAGATGAGTAATATATGCAGGGAAAAGATAAGAGGAACATCTATTTTGGCCCGAAATGGAGGAAAAAGTATGAATTTGACGGACATTTAAATATAGAAAAACTGGAATCAATGATTAAACTAATAAATAGGGTTTGTGGGGACAAGGTAGAAAAGCAATGGACAGAAGGGCTCGTATTTGGCTGGCTGAAGTTAGAGAAAGAGCAGAGGGGGCAAACAAAAAGGGAGCTACTAAGGAGGAAGAATTAGATAGCCAGGAGCAGACAGAGAGGACTACCACTTCTCCCACAGAGACATCACCTAAACCCAAATTATACCCCTCCCTGGCAGTCCAGGGGGAGAGGGGAAATCCAGACGACGAGGTGGTAATGAAACGGACAGCTGGTCCTCAGGGAGCTGAGGGAGGAAGAGAGGAAGAGGCACAGAAAGGAGGACAGGATTTTGCAAATTTATGGAGAAAGTGGATAGAGGTAGAGAAAGGGAGGAAGTTAAAAAAGTGGATAGAGACAGTCAAAAGAAAGGGGGAGATAGATGCTTTAACTGTCACAAACCGGGTCATTTTGCTAGAGATTGTGAGGCACCGTGTAAACACTGCACTAAAGTAGGCCATAACCACTGAGACTGTAGAAAGAGCAAACAGGTTGAGCATCTGACAGTTACTATCGGGGTAATTCTAGACAAACATAAAGGAGGCCTTAAGGGGAAGGGACCTAAGAGAGAAGGGAAAACATGGACAGGATCAGACGATACAAAATGTTTCAATTGCAATGAGACAGGACATTTCGCCCGGGAGTGTAAGGCTCCCCGTAAACATTGTGACCTAGTAGGACACAACCACTATTGGTATGTTTTGCCTGGAAAGATACGGTCACTAGTGTTTGTATAAGATATAAAAGGAATGTTTTAATAGCTTGTTTAGGTTAAATTGAGAGACTAATTCATTCAAAATGAATTTCGATGCAAGACGGTGTCTTGGCTAAATGGTCTGCTGGAATAACCTATTGAGAATGGAGTCGTATTTATATGACTGAATCATAGAAGAGACAGTTACCTAAATCTAATGAATTCTAAACAATAGCGGAGAGATAATTGCGATAGAGTTGTGCCCATCGAAATGTGTTTTTATTCTTATGGATTGAATGATGTCGGATAAAAGTGTTGTGATAGTTTCTGGTTATTGATTCTTGGTTTGATTGTTCCCACCTGTTCCCAGGAAGGCGATCTCCTCCCATGTCCAGGATCCCTTGCCGTCCAGGATGTCATCCCATGTCCCGCCCTCCTTTTTACCACGCTGCACGGTCCGTTGTTGTTGGGAAGTTCCGTTTAAAGAAGAGGACCAAGGTGCAGCATTGGGAGCGTACATTTTCTCTTCATTTGGAAAAAGACGCCGAACAAAGTAACAAACACGACAAGAACAAATCGTGAAGCTAAAGGCTATGTGCCCTAAACAACAGTCAACTTCCCACAAAGACAGGTGGGAAAAAGGGCTACCTGAGTATGGTTCTCAATCAGAGACAACGATAGACAGCTGTCCCTGATTGAGAACACTACCCTGCCAAAACATAGAAATACAAATAATAGAATATAGAATACCCACCCCAACTCACACCCTGACCAAACCAAAATAGAGACATAAAAAGAATCTCTAAGGTCAGGGCGTGACACAAGGACTACCAGTTATTCTTATTTTATTGTCTTACTATTTCCTTTTTTTATTTAGCAAATGTTTCTTACTTAATAACTCTTTATTGTACGGAAAGGGCTCGTAATTTAGCATTTCAAGGTAAATTCTTCACCTGTTGTATTCAGCGCATGTAACAAATCCATTTTATAATTTGAGGTGTCATGTTCCTGACCTTATTTTCCTTTGTTTAACTTTGTTTAGTTGGTCAGGACGTGAGCTGGGTGGGTAGTCTATGTTATGTGTTTCTATGTTGGGTTCAATGTGTTGCCTGATATGGTTCTCAATTAGGGGCAGGTGTTTGACGTTTCCTCTGATTGAGAACCATATTAAGGTAGGCTGTTCTCACTGTTTGTTTGTGTGTGATTGTTGCTGTGTCTGTGTTTGTTACGCCACACGGTACTGTCTCGTCTCGTTCGTTCGTTCTTTCCTGTTCGTGCGTTCATTGTTTTTATGTTCACAAGTTCAGGTCTGTTTAACGTCATTTGTTGTTTTGTAGTTTATTCAAGTGTTCTTCGTGTTTCGTCTTCATTTAATAAATCATTATGTCTACATACCTCGCTGCGTGTTGGTCCGATCCATGCTCCTCCTCGTCTGAGGAGGAGAACGAATATGACAGCCGTTACATGAGGTCATTTCATTTTGGAGGAAGACAAAGGCCTGCTGAAACAAAATGGTGGCTGTTCCGTGTTCATCTCAGCAGCTTCTAAAGCTAAATTAGACCCTGCCCCCCCTGGTCAACATTAGATTATATAAGACCACCCTGAGGCTGGTTAAGTGGGAGGGGTGCCTATCACAACTAGGTAGACAGATGGGCCTAATAGAAATTGGTGCTAATCGTATTATTGTGACGGACATCATTGAGCAGGTCTGAGTAATAGGGGCCAGGCGGGGTGTTAAATAGTTCAACCAGGCTAATAGCTTCTGTGTCCAGTATTGATTGGCCGTCTGCTGGGATGGTTAAATAAAACATTTCCCAACAGAGAGTGAACGCACAGGCAGTGGTACCCTAATCCCTATAGAGTAGGTTTCCACAGGGCTCTGGTCAAAAGCAGAGTGGTGACATTAGGAACGACTTAGTCCCACAGCCTCCATGCATACCTAACAGTTTGTGTCTTGATCTGCTCTCTGTGGACCAAAAAAAGGAAAGAGATAAATTGATTCCTACTGAAGAGTTTTAACCTCATCTAGAAGATCAACATGTTTTCCTCTGTACTGTACATGTAGAATATAATTTTTTTCTTTAAAGGTTTTTTTTTCTCTCCTGAGTAGCCTCGTTTCACTGCCAATGTTTTTTAATTAAACCATCTAGTGTTCAGCGAAATAACAACACAATGTCAAATACAGGGAGTCTAGTCAAATAATTAACATCCAATCACATTAACCGTTACTCTCCCGCGGAAAACCTTCACTCTTGAAGCAGACATTTAGAAACGAAACATAAGCCACGGGAGTTTTTTGAGAGAGAATAAAGACGACTTTCGAGTGGTAAGACGTATACGTTACGTTTATGGGGGGTCAATTAAGGAAGACCTCTTCTTAAAACCACTGGAAACCAGAACAACAGGAGAGGATATTTTTAAAGTATTGGACAGCTTTGTGACATCAAATGGACTTTGGTGGTCAAGATGTGTTGGTATCTGTACTGATGGAGCAAAAGCCATGACAGGGAGACATAGTGGAGTGGCAACGCGCGTGCAAGCAGTTGCTCCCGACGCCACTTGGGTACACTGCAGCATCAACCGAGAGGCTCTTGCTGCCAAGGGAATGCCTGACAGCTTGAAAGATGCTTTGGACACTAGAGTGAAAATAGTTATTGACATGAGAGAGACGAGCTTGAAGTTTTCTTTACTGACTATCATTTTTACTTGTTTGACCGCTGGCCTGAATGATCGGAATCTAGGATTACAGAGACTCTCCACAACTATAGTCAATGTGCGGAACAAAATTATGCAGGAACTTTCCCGAAACAGACGACACAAACAACTGGATTCGTTAACCCTTTCATGCCCTGCCTCCAGTCCATCTGAACAAGAGAGCCTCATCGAAATTGCAACAAGCGGTTGTGTGAAAATGGAATTGATGAGAAGGGCTGCGCATTGAGTTTCTTGGCAAATCGCGCTGTTAAGACACTGATGCCCTTTGAAACCGCGTACCTACGTATGTGAGAGTAGATTCTCAGCCCTCACTAGCATGAAAATTAAATACCGCGTACCTACGTATGTGAGAGTAGATTCTCAGCCCTCACTAGCATGAAAATTAAATACAGGCATAGACTGTGTGGAAAAATGATTTAAGACTGAGACTCTCTCCAATACAACTCAACATTCCAGAGTTATGTGCATCCTTTCAAGCACACCCTTCTCATTAACCTGTGGTGAGTTATTCACAATTTTTGATGAACAAATACGGTTTTATACGTAAGATGGTTAAATAAAGAGCACAAATATTGATTATTATTGTAACGATTTTCCTCCTCTTCTCCTGACTGACGGACGGCTCCGGCAGCTCAGGACAGGAGGGAGACTCCGGCTGCTCCGAACAGGAAGGAGACTTATTATTCTAATATTATTTGTGCCCTGGTCTTATAAGAGCTCTTTGTCACTTCCCAGGAGCCGGGTTGTGACAAACACTCATTCTTAAGTTTAATAAATGTATAGTATAGTGTGTGTGGCAGGCTTACAATGATGGCAAAAAACAACATTTGAGAGTGCGCTGACCCTGCTGCTCGAGGGGGTACCAGCTGGAGGTTGAATGTTTGAAGGGGTACGGGACAATAAAAAGGCCTGGTACCATAACACCTTGTATATAGCCTCCACATTGACTCTGTACCGTAACACCCTGTATATAGCCCCGCTGTTGTTATTTGTTATTCTTAAATCTTAATTTTTTAGGGATTTTCTTAAACCTGTATTGTTGGTTAAGTGCTTGTAAGTCAGCATTTCACTGTAAGATCTACGGCTCTTGTATTCGGCGCATGTGACAAATACAATTTGATGTGATTTGATGTACTGTTTAACCTGCTGTGATATCAGGACTAATTACTGTTTAACTTTCTGTAGTAAAAGAACCGTACAGTTTAATCCTTAAGAGTCCACTGACGCACTGGTTAAAATCTAAGTAATATACTAATTAAACAAATCCCCGTCAAAAATCCGTCAGTTTAAGCGAGAGATATCAATACTTGTGCACGTTCTCCGTTCTGCTCTACGACAAGTGTCAAGGGACTCGTCTGAAGATACCCACAAAAAACTAATGGAAGTATGGAGGTAGTTTGGTGCCCCCCAAAAAATAATGCTTTAAATATGTGTTAAAAGAACACTATATATACAAAAGTATTTGGACACCTCTTCAAATTAGTGGATTCGACTAATTCAGCTACACCCGTTGAGCACACAGCCATACAACCTCCATAGACAAACATTGGCAGTAGAATGGCCTTAGTGAAGAGCTCAGTGACTTTCAACGTGGCACCGTCATACGATGCCACCTTTCCAACAAGTCAGTTCCTCAAATTTCTGCCCTGCTAGAGCTGCACCAGGTCAACTGTAAGGGCTGTTATTGTGAAGTGGAAATGTCTAGGAGCAACAGCGGCTCAGCCGCGAAGTGGTAGGCCACACAATCTCACAAAATGGCCCGCTGAGTGCTGAAGTGTATACCGCATAAAAATCGTCTGTCCTCGGTTGCAACACTCACTACAGAGTTCCAAAATGCCTCTGGAAGCAACGCCAGCACAAGAACTGTTAGTCGGGAGCTTCATGAAATGGGTTTCCATGGCCGAGCAGCCTAACACAAGCCTAAGATCACCATGCGCAATGCCAAGTGTTGGCTGGATTGGTGTAAATTCCCTGATGGACATTCCTGGGTTTGGCGGATGCCAGGAGAATGCTACAATGCATCGCGCCAACTGTAAAGTTTGGTGGAGGAGGAATAATGTTCTGTTTCATGGATCCAGTGAAGGGAAATCTTAATGCTACATCATACAGTGACATTCTAGATGATTCTGTGCTTCCAACTTTGGGGCAACAGTTTGGGGAAGGCCCTTTCCTGTTTCAGCATGACATTGCCCCCAATGCTCATAGCGAGGTCCACACAAAAATGGTTTGTCGAGATCGGTGCGGAAGAATTTGACTGGTCTGCACAGAGCCCTGACCTCAACCCCATGGAACGCCTTTGGGATGAATTGGATCGCCGACTGCGAGCCAGGCCTAATCGGCCAACATCAGTGCCCGACCTCACTAATGCTCTTGTGGCTGAATGGAAGCAAGTCCCTGCAGCAATGTTCCAACATCTAGTGGAAAGCCTTCCCAGAAGAGTGGAGGCTGTTACAGCAGCAATGTTCCAACATCTAGTGGAAAGCCTTCCCAGAAGAGTGGAGGCTGTTATAGCAGCAATGTTCCAACATCTAGTGGAAAGCCTTCCCAGAAGAGTGGAGGCTGTTACAGCAGCAATGTTCCATCATCTAGTGGAAAGCCTTCCCAGAAGAGTGGAGGCTGTTACAGCAGCAATGTTCCAACATCTAGTGGAAAGCCTTCCCAGAAGAGTGGAGGCTGTTATAGCAGCAAAGGGGGGACCAACTCCATATTAATGCCCATGATTTTGGAATGAGATGTTGGACGAGCAGCTGTCCACATACTTTTGGTCCATGGAATGTGTAATTATATATCCTGTGTTTTGTCTTATATCTCCTAGATTTACGACAGACCTTGTTTCTTATGATGTATATTTTGTCTTTTTAATGAATGTTTTATTCAATGTGTTTCTAAGGGATATAGTAGTAAAGGCCAAAATCAATATTTTTATCAAATCATTTTATTTGTTTAAATATGTTTTGATACCTAAACGGGTCATAAAATTAAAAATCAAATGATCAATGGTATGACTACCTTAAAACAATTCCGCAGGTTTGATGGTTGTGATTTGACCATCTTAAAACAATTCCATATGTGCTGTTTAACTTATAATTAGGACATTACTGTTTAACTAGCTGTACTATTAGGACATTATTGTTTAACTAGCTGTACTATTAGGACATTACTGTTTAACGAGTTTACTTCACAACCCCACAGAGCTGTGCAGTATGGGTAACCGTGGTCATTAACTTTGACACTTTAGTCACCATCTCAGGTTCTTAACTAACAAGGCAGGTCCTACAGGCCCTAGTTTTGTCACACCTGGACTACTGTTCAGTCATGTGGTCAGATGCCACAAAAAAGGACTTAGGAAAATTGCATTTGGCTCAGAACAGGGCAGTACGTCTGGCACTTGGATGTACACAGAGAGCTAATATTAATAATATGCATGTCAATCTCCTGGCTGAAAGTGGAGGAGAGATTGACTTCATCACTACCTGTATTTGTGTATTGACATGTTGAATGCACTGAGTTGCCTGTTTAAAACTATTAGCACACAGCTCAGACACCCATGCATACCACACAAGACATGCCACCAGAGGTCTCTTCACAGTCCCCAGGTCCAGAACAGACTATGGGAGGTGCACAGTACTACAAAGAGCCATGACTACATGGAACTCTATTCCACATCAGGTAACTGATGCAGCAGTAGAATCAGATTAAAAAACAGGTAAAATACACCTTATGGAACAGCGGGGACTGTGAAGCAACACAAACATAGGCACAGACACACACACACACACACACATGATAACATACGCACTATACACACACATGGATTTAGTACCGTAGATATGTGGTAGTGCTGGAGAAGGGGCCTGAGGGCACACAGTGTGTTGTGAAATCTGTGTAGGTATTGTAATGTTTTTAAAATTGTATAATTAATTTTGCTGGACCCCAGGAAGAGTAATGGGGATACATAATAAATACATATCTCTGCCTCTTTTTGTAGAACCTTTTTTTAACTAGGCAGGTCAGTTAAAATTCTCATTTCCCGGCCAAACCCTCCCCTAACCCGGCCAAACCCTCCCCTAACCCGGCCAAACCCTCCCCTAACCCGGCCAAACCCTCCCCTAACCCGGCCAAACCCTCCCCTAACCCGGACAAACCCTCCCCTAACCCGGCCAAACCCTCCCCAACCCTCCCCTAACCCGGCCAAACCCTCCCCTACCCTGGCCAAACCCTCCCCTAACCCGGCCAAACCCTCCCCTAACCCGGCCAAACCCTCCCCTAACCCGGCCAAACCCTCCCCTAACCCGGCCAAACCCTCCCCTAACCCGCCCTAACCCGGCCAAACCTTCCCCTAACCCGGCCAAACCCTTCCCTAACCCGGCCAAACCCTCCCCTAACCCGCCCTAACCCGGCCAAACCCTCCCCTAACCCGGACAAACCCTCTCCTACCCCGGCCAAACCCTCCCCTAACCCGGCCAAACCCTCCCCTAACCCGGCCAAACCCTCCCCTAACCCGGACAAACCCTCCCCTAACCCGGACAAACCCTCCCCTAACCCGGCCAAACCCTCCCCAACCCTCCCCTAACCCGGACAAACCCTCTCCTACCCCGGCCAAACCCTCCCCTAACCCGGCCAAACCCTCCCCTAACCCGGCCAAACCCTCCCCTAACCCGAACAAACCCTCCCCTAACCCGGACAAACCCTCCCCTAACCCGGCCAAACCCTCCCCAACCCTCCCCTAACCCGGCCAAACCCTCCCCTACCTCGGCCAAACCCTCCCCTAACCCGGCCAAACCCTCCCCTAACCCGGAAAAAACCTCCCCTAACCCGGCCAAACCCTCCCCAACCCTCCCCTAACCCGGCCAAACCCTCCCCTACCCTGGCCAAACCCTCCCCTAACCCGGCCAAACCCTCCCCTAACCCGGCCAAACCCTCCCATAACCCGGACAAACCCTACCCTAACCCGGCCAAACCCTCCCCTAACCCGGCCAAACCCTCCCCTACCCCGGCCAAACCCTCCCCTACCCTGGCCAAACCCTCCCCTAACCCGGCCAAACCCTCCCCTAACCCGGCCAAACCCTCCCATAACCCGGACAAACCCTACCCTAACCCGGCCAAACCCTCCCCTAACCCGGCCAAACCCTCCCCTACCCCGGACAAACCCTCCCCTAACCCGGCCAAACCCTCCCCTAACCCGGCCAAACCCTCCCCTAACCCGGCCAAACCCTCCCATAACCCGGCCAAACCCTCCCATAACCCGGCCAAACCCTCCCATAACAAGGCCAAACTCTCCCCTAACCCGGCCAAACCCTCCCATAACCCGGCCGAAACCTCCCCTAACCCGGCCGAACCCTCCCCTAACCCGGCCACACCCTCCCATAACCCGGCCGAACCCTCCCCTAACCCGGCCAAACCCTCTCCTACCCCGGACAACGCTGGTCCAATTGTGCGCCACCTTATGGGACTCCCTATCATGGCCGGTTGTGATACAGCCTGGAATGGAACCAGGGTCTGTAGTGACGCCTCTAGAACTGTGATACAGCCTGGAATGGAATCAGGGTCTGTAGTGACGCCTCTAGCACTGTGATACAGCCTAGAATGGAACCAGGGTCTGTAGTGACGCCACTAGCACTGTGATACAGCCTGGAATGGAACCAGGGTCTGTAGTGATGCCTCTAGCACTGTGATACAGCCTGGAATGGAACCAGGGTCTGTAGTGACGCCTCTAGCACTGTGATACAGCCTGGAATGGAACCAGGGTCTGTAGTGACACTTCTAGCACTGTGATACAGCCTGGAATGGAACCAGGGTCTGTAGTGAAGCCTCTAGCACTGTGATACAGCCTGGAATGGAACCAGGGTCTGTAGTAATGCCTCGCGCACTGTGATACAGCCTGCAATGGAACCAGGGTCTGTAGTGACGCCTCCCGCACTGTGATACAGCCTGGAATGGAACCAGGGTCTGTAGTGACGCCTCTAGCACTGTGATACAGCCTGGAATGGAACCAGGGTCTATAATGACGCCTCTAGCACTGTGATACAGCCTGGAATGGAACCAGGGTCTGTAGTGACGCCTCTAGCACTGTCATACAGCCTGGAATGGAACCAGGGTCTGTAGTGACGCCTCTAGCACTGTGATACAGCCTGGAATGGAACCAGGGTCTGTAGTGACGCCTCTAGCACTGGGATACAGCCTGGAATGGAACCAGGGTCTGTAGTGACGCCTCTAGCACTGTGATACAGCCTGGAATGGAATCAGGGTCTGTAGTGACGCCTCTAGCACTGTGATACAGCCTAGAATGGAACCAGGGTCTGTAGTGACGCCACTAGCACTGTGATACAGCCTGGAATGGAACCAGGGTCTGTAGTGACGCCTCTAGCACTGTGATACAGCCTGGAATGGAACCAGGGTCTGTAGTGACGCCTCTAGCACTGTGATACAGCATGGAATGGAACCAGGGTCTGTAGTGACGCCTCTAGCACTGTGATACAGCATGGAATGGAACCAGGGTCTGTAGTGACGCCTCTAGCACTGTGATACAGCCTGGAATGGAATCAGGGTCTGTAGTGACGCCTCTAGCACTGTGATACAGCCTAGAATGGAACCAGGGTCTGTAGTGACGCCACTAGCACTGTGATACAGCCTGGAATGGAACCAGGGTCTGTAGTGACGCCTCTAGCACTGTGATACAGCCTGGAATGGAACCAGGGTCTGTAGTGACGCCTCTAGCACTGTGATACAGCCTGGAATGGAACCAGGGTCTGTAGTGACACTTCTAGCACTGTGATACAGCCTGGAATGGAACCAGGGTCTGTAGTGAAGCCTCTAGCACTGTGATACAGCCTGGAATGGAACCAGGGTCTGTAGTAATGCCTCTCGCACTGTGATACAGCCTGCAATGGAACCAGGGTCTGTAGTGACGCCTCTAGCACTGTCATACAGCCTGGAATGGAACCAGGGTCTGTAGTGACGCCTCTAGCACTGTGATACAGCCTGGAATGGAACCAGGGTCTATAATGACGCCTCTAGCACTGTGATACAGCCTGGAATGGAACCAGGGTCTGTAGTGACGCCTCTAGCACTGTCATACAGCCTGGAATGGAACCAGGGTCTGTAGTGACGCCTCTAGCACTGTGATACAGCCTGGAATGGAACCAGGGTCTGTAGTGACGCCTCTAGCACTGGGATACAGCCTGGAATGGAATCAGGGTGTGTAGTGACGCCTCTAGCACTGTGATACAGCCTAGAATGGAACCAGGGTCTGTAGTGACGCCACTAGCACTGTGATACAGCCTGGAATGGAACCAGGGTCTGTAGTGACGCCTCTAGCACTGTGATACAGCCTGGAATGGAACCAGGGTCTGTAGTGACGCCTCTAGCACTGTGATACAGCATGGAATGGAACCAGGGTCTGTAGTGACGCCTCTAGCACTGTGATACAGCATGGAATGGAACCAGGGTCTGTAGTGACGCCTCTAGCACTGTGATACAGCCTGGAATGGAACCAGGGTCTGTAGTGACGCCTCTAGCACTGTGATACAGCCTGGAATGGAACCAGGGCCTGTAGTGACGCTGCACCACTCTAAATAAACCCACCAGATGTCTGCCTTTTAAAGGTAGAGCGTAATATCTCTGCCTGGTTGGATCTCTTTAATGTTAGGGCTCAGAGGGGGGATATGAAAGGGATTGTCATTTTGAAATTTCAAAGTGTAAATTGGGTTAATGATGTAAACGTTATGCTGCCGCAGGTTCTATCAGTCTGGTTGGAAGATAAGCCAGCTACAAAAACACTTTATAGAGGAGAGTTTGTCCTCGTTTTATCGATGAGTCATCTCGTGTGTTTATTCTGGAGTGTGCTTGAAAATCAAACTTAATTGAACTCTGTGATGACAATGAGGTTCATGTATTTTTTTGGGGGAAACAATTTCCAAAAATACCCTAATTTTCACAGAATACAAAAACAAACAAACAGACATTATTAAAGTATTTTCAAGACAATTATTGCAGTGAACAATTATAAATGTATGTGTGTTCATTCAAGTGGAACTTTAGTGTTTTTACTACTTTGCAGATATGAAACAACAGACAATCATAAACATACAAGATTCCCAGTTTTATGACTGGAAATGACAGAATGTACAGTAAGACATTGTTGGCAGAACAGATGGATGCAGTTTTATGACAGGAAATGACATAATGTACATTGTAAACACACAGTCCAGTTCATAGTGAATGATGACAGGCCCTACTTCCTGTAAACACACAGTCCAGTTCAAAGTGAATGATGGCAGGCCCTACTGCCTGTAAACACACAGTTCATAGTGAATGATGGCAGGCCCTACTTCCTGTAAACACACAGTCCAGTTCAAAGTGAATGATGGCAGGCCCTACTTCCTGTAAACACACAGTCCAGTTCAAAGTGAATGATGGCAGGCCCTACTTCCTGTAAACACACAGTCCAGTTCAAAGTGAATGATGGCAGGCCCTACTTCCTGTAAACACACAGTCCAGTTCAAAGTGAATGATGGCAGGCCCTACTTCCTGTAAACACACAGTCCAGTTCAAAGTGAATGATGGCAGGCCCTACTTCCTGTAAACACACAGTCCAGTTCATAGTGAATGATGGCAGGCCCTACTTCCTGTAAACACACAGTCCAGTTCATAGTGAATGATGGCAGGCCCTACTTCCTGTAAACACACAGTCCAGTTCATAGTGAATGATGGCAGGCCCTACTGCCTGTAAACACACAGTTCATAGTGAATGATGGCAGGCCCTACTTCCTGTAAACACACAGTCCAGTTCATAGTGAATGATGGCAGGCCCTACTTCCTGTAAACACACAGTCCAGTTCATAGTGAATGATGGCAGGCCCTACTGCCTGTAAACACACAGTTCATAGTGAATGATGGCAGGCCCTACTGCCTGTAAACACACAGTCCAGTTCAAAGTGAATGATGGCAGGCCCTACTTCCTGTAAACACACAGTCCAGTTCATAGTGAATGATGGCAGGCCCTACTGCCTGTAAACACACAGTCCAGTTCAAAGTGAATGATGGCAGGCCCTACTGCCTGTAAACACACAGTCCAGTTCAAAGTGAATGATGGCAGGCCCTACTTCCTGTAAACACACAGTCCAGTTCATAGTGAATGATGGCAGGCCCTACTTCCTGTAAACACACAGTCCAGTTCATAGTGAATGATGGCAGGCCCTACTGCCTGTAAACACACAGTCCAGTTCATAGTGAATGATGGCAGGCCCTACTTCCTGTAAACACACAGTCCAGTTCATAGTGAATGATGGCAGGCCCTACTTCCTGTAAACACACAGTCCAGTTCATAGTGAATGATGGCAGGCCCTACTTCCTGTAAACACACAGTCCAGTTCAAAGTGAATGATGGCAGGCCCTACTTCCTGTAAACACACAGTCCAGTTCATAGTGAATGATGGCAGGCCCTACTGCCTGTAAACACACAGTTCATAGTGAATGATGGCAGGCCCTACTTCCTGTAAACACACAGTCCAGTTCATAGTGAATGATGGCAGGCCCTACTTCCTGTAAACACACAGTCCAGTTCATAGTGAATGATGGCAGGCCCGTGTGGTAAATAGCTTATTTGTATAAAGGCCTCCTAAAGCTCTGATTGGCTACCGGTCTGTGTAGAATCCGGTCGTGGACAAGTCAGATGGTTTTATTTACTGCAGTGTCTTTTAATTGTCCCAATGCACGGCCACTTCCCCACTCCATATAGCTATAGCGTTACTATACATCATTCCCAGACATTCTATGAATTAATGAAAATTACCATATTTAAGTGCTCGCTTGTCAGAAAATGTTTAACAAAGTGTCACATTCTTCCTGAGGGTGGAAATAAACAGATTTTAATAAGACTTCATGATGCCTAAATGCTGTCAGTTCCACTTCAAATTCAAGCAGAGGATTAAAAATGAAATAAGATTTTAAAAAAGATGGCAAATCTCTCTACCAACATAGTCTGATAGTTAATAATAAAAATAATAAAAAAATAAATCTAATATTTTCTCCCCTGATGTCCCAAAATAAGTTAGAGGAAGCTGTTTGTATTCTTGGAATTGACAGGAAGCCATTTTGGAGTAGTCTCAGAACCCCAGACCTAGGAGCACCTTCGAAAGGGGGGACAAAAATGAATTACTGTAGGATCAAGAAGATGTTTAGTATGACTTAAATCTTTTGGAATATATCCACAGGGAATCTCTTGGCTAATCGATAATTGGTAATCAGTTTGTTACACTGTTAAATCACATATTATGATATACATCAAAACGCTGGTATCCCTTTGTAGAAGAAGAACACATCTCTATTTAATCAGAAACTTGAAATGGTGAAGGATCTGATGTATTCATCATGTATTCGCTGTATCTACCGTAGACAAAGAGAGATAGAGAGAGAGACAGAGAGAAAGGGAGGTGGACAGAGAGAGAGAGAGAGAGAGACAGAGAGAGACAGCGAGAGGGAGACAGCGAGAGGGAGACAGCGAGAGAGAGACAGCGAGAGAGAGACGCGAGAGAGAGACAGCGAGAGAGAGACAGCGAGAGAGAGACAGCGAGAGAGAGACAGCGAGAGAGAGACAGCGAGAGAGACAGCGAGAGAGAGACAGCGAGAGACAGAGACAGAGAGAGAGAGACAGAGAGAGACAGAGGTAGAGAGACAGAGAGAGAGAGAGAACTGCAGTGTGTCATATCTTCATCGACTCCAACAGCGTCATAAATGCCCTCAAGGTAGCCCAGTGGTAATTATTGATTTATCTGGTCCAGGATTTAATTACATGTGAGAGTTGATCTCTAGTGATTAGATGACATTTGAATGTAATTGTTCTTCTTCTCTTGACAGGAATCAGCGGCTGGTTAAAATGATGGTTTTATACCAGCTGCCAGTGAAACATGGCTCGATAGCATGGCATTCGATGGATAACGACGATACAGCAACACATTGTATACGTCATCCCTAGTGATACAGCCATGTTTTCTCCTCTCTGTAGAATATCATTAATTGAAGGCCGTGTGGTGAGATATTGACTCATTCTGCACCGTAGGAAAGGAAATTAAAAATCTATTACACTGGAGGCTGGAGAATATATCCACATCACCGTCCATCTGAAGGTGTTTCGGGTGTTTTAGATGAGGAGGATATTACAATCACACAACGTCGACAACACTTACGCTAGGAGAGATAACTTCTTTGGTTGTGATTGAATGCTGTCCGGAGTGTCTGCCGGCCTGTGTGTGTGTGTGTGTGTGTGCGCGTGTGCGCGTGTGTGCGTGTTTGCGTGTTTGCAGTGGAGTAGTCTTACTTAAGTAGAAATACTTTAAAGTACTACTTAAGTAGTTTTTGGGGTATCTGTACTTTACTATATGTACTTTTGACAACTTTTGCTTTTATTTCACTAAATTCCTAAAGGAAATACTGTACTTTTTACTCCATACCTTTTCTTTGACAAGCAAAAGTACTTGTTACATGTTCAATGCTTGGCAGGACAGGAAAATAGTACAATTCACACACTTATCAACCGATCATCCCTGGTCATCCCTACTGCCTCTGATCTGGTGGACTCACTAAACAGAGAACATCCCTGGTCATCTGGAGGACTCACTAAACAGAGAACATCCCTGGTCATCCCTACTGCCTCTGATCTGGTGGACTCACTAAACAGAGAACATCCCTGGTCATCTGGAGGACTCACTAAACAGAGAACATCCCTGGTCATCCCTACTGCCTCTGATCTGGTGGACTCACTAAACAGAGAACATCCCTGGTCATCCCTACTGGCTCTGATCTGGAGGACTCACTAAACAGAGAACATCCCTGGTCATCCCTACTGCCTCTGATCTGGAGGACTCACTAAACAGAGAACATCCCTGGTCATCCCTACTGCCTCTGATCTGGAGGACTCACTAAACAGAGAACATCCATACTGCCTTTGATCTGGAGGACTCACTAAACACACGTGCTTCGTTTGTAAATGATATCTGAATGTTGAAGTGGCTTTCCGTAAAGAAAAAAAACTACAAAATGGTGCAGTACCATCTGGTTTGCTTAATAATATAAAGAATTTGAAATTATTAATATTTTTACTTTTGATCCCTAAATATATTTTAAACCAAATACTTTTAGACTTTTACACAAGTAGTTTTTTCCTGGGTGACATTAACTTTTACTGGGGTCATTTTCTAAAAATAATATCTATTAAGACAGTTTGCCACTTTTTCCACCACTGCTTGTTCATATAACTTGTCTTTCCTTTCTCCCCTTCCCTCATCTCATCCCCTCCTCCCCTCCTCCCTCCTCCCTTCTCCTCTCCCCTCCTCCCTTCTCCTCTCTCCTCTCTCCTCTCTCCTCTCTCCTCTCTCCTCTCTCCACTCTCCACTCTCCTCTCTCCACTCTCCTTTCCTCTCCACTCTCCTTTCCTCTCCTCTCCTCTCCTCTCCTCTCCTCTCCTCTCCTCTCCTCTCCTCTCCTCTCCTCTCCTCTCCTCTCCCCTCCCCTCCCCTCCCCTCCCCTCCCCTCCCCTCCCCTCCCCTCCCCTCTCCTCTCCTCTCCTCTCCTCTCCTCTCCTCTCCTCTCCTCTCCTCTCCTCTCCTCTCCTCTCCTCTCCTCTCCTCTCTTCTCTTCTCTTCTCTTCTCTTCTCTTCTCTTCTCTTCTCTTCTCTTCTCTTCTCTTCTCTTCTCTTCTCTTCTCTTCTCTTCTCTTCTCTTCTCCTCTCCTCTCCTCTCCTCTCCTCTCCTCTCCTCTCCTCTCCTCTCCTCTCCTCTCCTCTCTCTCTTCTTCTCTTCTCTCCTCTTCTCTTCTCTTCTCTTCTCTTCTCTTCTCTTCTCTTCTCTTCTCTTCTCTTCTCCTCTCTTCTCTTCTCTTCTCCTCTCCTCTCCTCTCCTCTCCTCTCCTCTCCTCTCCTCTCCTCTCCTCTCCTCTTCTCTTCTCTTCTCTTCTCTTCTCTTCTCTTCTCTTCTCTTCTCTTCTCCTCTCCTCTCCTCTCCTCTCCTCTCCTCTCCTCTCCTCTCCTCTCCTCTCTTCTCTTCTCTTCTCTTCTCCTCTCCTCTCCTCTGCTCTTTCCTCTGCTCTCCCCTCCCCTCTCCTGCTGCTCTCCCCTCCCCTGTCTTGTTATGGTAGCGAGAGGATATGGATGAATGTCAGCAGCTACCTCACTCCATCAATATGAGACGCTAAAGAGAGAAAATTAAATACAAGCGCAACAGGAAATATCACCTGACAACACGTTGCGGGAGCTGGCGGAATGCCGTTTAAACACAAACTGGCAATTAACCAATGAGCAATGCACTTCATGATACAAGAGGATTGTTCAAACCACTATTCCACCAGGAAATCTACTCACCAGTTACTGGAGAGAGATAGAGAGGGAGAGAGAGAGTGTGAGAGAGAGAAGAGAGAGTGAGAGAGAGGGGGATAGAGAGAGGGAGAGTGAGAGAGGGGGAGAGGGAGAGGGGGAGAGTGTGAGAGGGGGAGAGAGAGAGTGAGAGAGGGGGAGAGTGTGAGAAGGGGAGAGTGTGAGAGGGGGAGAGTGTGATAGGGGGAGAGAGAGAGTGAGAGAGAGAGAGTGTGCGAGAGAGGAGAGAGAGAGAGTGTGTGTGAGAGAGGGGAGAGAGAGAGAGAGAGACAGATAGATGGACAGAGAGAGAAAGATGGTGAGAGAGAAATGGAGGGACTGTATATATAATTACAAAGGTAATTTAGCCTTAACGTATTTCTAATTTCACAGTGATCAATCCTCTCCCTCCTCTCTCGTCTCTCAGGCTCCCTCTCCTCTCAGGCTCCCTCTCCTCTCTATCACTCTCCACTCTCCTCTCTCAGGCTCCTCCTCTCTCCCACTCTTCTCTCTCCTCTGTCCCGCTCTCCCCTGCCAGGGGGTAGAAGAGAGAAGACAGAGAGAGTCCTCGGAACAATGTGTCCAGTTGAATACATCAACAGATCCGCCGTTAGTTCATTTAAAGGCAAATTGTCCAGTGTGATTGGAAATTGCATTTTACGGTAAATGCTACAAGCACGCTATAATGCAGCATTACATGTCAAGCACGCTATAATGCAGTATTACATGTCAAGCACGCTATAATGCATCATTACATGTCAAGCACGCTGTAATGCAGTATTACATGTCAAGCACGCTATAATGCATCATTACATGTCAAGCACGCTATAATGCATCATTACATGTCAAGCACGCTATAATGCAGTATTACATGTCAAGCACGCTGTAATGCATCATTACATGTCAAGCACGCTGTAATGCAGCATTACATGTCAAGCACGCTGTAATGCAGTATTACATGTCAAGCACGCTGTAATGCAGTATTACATGTCAAGCACGCTGTAATGCAGTATTACATGTCAAGCACGCTGTAATGCATCATTACATGTCAAGCACGCTGTAATGCAGTATTACATGTCAAGCACGCTGTAATGCACTATTACATGTCAAGCACGCTGTAATGCAGTATTACATGTCAAGCACGCTGTAATGCATCATTACATGTCAAGCACGCTGTAATGCATCATTACATGTCAAGCACGCTATAATGCATCATTACATGTCAAGCACGCTGTAATGCATCATTACATGTCAAGCACGCTGTAATGCAGTATTACATGTCAAGCACGCTGTAATGCAGTATTACATGTCAAGCACGCTGTAATGCATCATTACATGTCAAGCACGCTGTAATGCATCATTACATGTCAAGCACGCTGTAATGCATCATTACATGTCAAGCACGCTGTAATGCATCATTACATGTCAAGCACGCTGTAATGCAGTATTACATGTCAAGCACGCTGTAATGCATCATTACATGTCAAGCACGCTATAATGCATCATTACATGTCAAGCACGCTGTAATGCATCATTACATGTCAAGCACGCTGTAATGCATCATTACATGTCAAGCACGCTGTAATGCATCATTACATGTCAAGCACGCTATAATGCATCATTACATGTCAAGCACGCTGTAATGCATCTTTAAATATCAAGAACGCTGTAATGCATTGTGGGAGGTCTACCCCGGGGGTTGGTGATAGAGGGGAGGTACGTGCCGTGACGTTGACTCCTCTGCTGGGAGTACACGGGCTGGACACCCAGACGCCGATGGCTCCAAGTAGAGGTAATTAGGGGAGAGTGCCAACCAGCCGTGCACGCCACATAAAGGGTGCACCGTGGCGCACCGCGAGGAGAGACAGAGAGAGACAGACACTGAGCAGAACCTGTTTATTTTGTTGCCTAGTAAAGTAGTGTTTTCTGACTAGAACCTCCCCTGTCTCTCTACACGCTCAACCCAACATCCCACGGTTTACCACAAAGGCCAAGACAATTTTCATCCAAAAGAGGTGCTCCTAGTGTCTGGGGACTTTAATGCAGGAAAACTTACATCCGTTTTACATCATTTCTACTAGCATGTCACATGTGCACCCAGAGGAAAAAGCACTCAAAACCACCTTTACTCCACACACAGAGACACATACAAAGCTCTCCCTCGCCCTACATTTGGCAAATCTGACCATAATTCTATCCTCCTGATTCCTGCTTACAAGCAAAAACTAAAGCAGGAAGTACCAGTGACTCGGTCATTACGGAAATGGTCAGATGACGCAGATGCTACCCTACTGGACTGTTTTGCACAGACAGGAATATGTTCCGGGATTCATCCAATGGCATTTTCTTTTTATATAGATGTATTTATTTTTTTTTTTCAACTTTATTTAACCAGGTAGGCTAGTTGAGAACAAGTTCTCATTTACAACTGCGACCTGGCCAAGATAAAGCAAAGCAGTTCGACACAAACAACAACACAGAGTTCCACATGGAGTAAACAATAAACAAGTCAATAACACAATAAACAAGTCAATGACACAGTAGAAAAAAAGAGAGTCTATATACAGTATGTGCAAAATGCATGAGGAGGTAGGCAATAAATAGGTCGTGTACAATTTAGCAGATTAACACTGGAGTGATAAATGAGCAGATGATGATATGCAAGTAGAGATACTGGTGTGCAAAGGAGCAGAAAAGTAAATAAAAACAATATGGGGATGAGGTAGGTAGATTAGGTGGGCTATTTACAGATGTACTATATACAGCTGCAGCCATCAGTTAGCTGCTCAGATAGTTGATGTTTAACTTCTTGTCAATAGGGGGTGCTGTTAGCACTTTGTAATAATTACGTTCCCAAATTAAACTGCCTCGTACTCAATTCTTGCTCGTACAATATGCATATTATTATTACTATTGGATAGAAAACACTCTCTAGTTTCTAAAACCGTTTGAATTATATCTGTGAGTGAACAGAACTGGACTTAGAGCAATTTTCCTATGTGGATGTGAGAATGCAAAATTTTGCTGGCTGTTCTCAGAACAGTTTATTAATTTGCCTGTCTTCTATTGGTTGAGATGCACTGCATACGCCTTCCCCTGGTTGTTAGCGAATAGTGAGACTTGAAATGGAGTCTCTAGGCAGATCTGAAAGGTTATAAATGGCTTGGCAAGGAGGTGTGCGTTCTTTTCCCTCTTCGCTCTGACGCAGAAAGGAGCTTGGCATATCGTACTAGAACCTTCGGTTATAACTCTTAGAAATATCCGGCTGTGTTTTTATTCGATATAGGTGTTAAAGACATCATAATGTTGTTATTTTAAACCGAATTATATCAGTTTATGTCAGTATATTGCGATTTTCGGATATTTATTAGTGTTGCGTTCTAGGGAGTTGGTGATGTCTGGACCACATTGCTAATGTTTACTGCTAATTGCAACGTTGAAGAGGACATTCTACAACCGAGCAACGATTCTTTTGGACAAAGGACACCTTTCCCAAGATTCTGATGGGAGTTCATCAAAAAGTAAGAACTATTTATGCTGATAATTCGTTGTTCTGTTGAAAAATGTTAAATGCATAAGCCGCCATTAATTTCAGTGTAGCCTCGTTTTAACGCACGCTGTATGTTGTAGTAACGTTAACTTCTTGCCACTATAGGGGGTGCTGTTTCGCATTAGCATAATTTGCTCTACAGATTAAACTGCCTAGTACTCAATTCTTGCTCGTACAATATGCATATTATTGTTATTATTGGATAGAAAACACTCTCTAGTTTCTATAGCCGTTTGAATTATGTCTCTGAGTGGAACAGAACTCATTCTACAGCACTTTTCCTGATAGGGAGTGAGATTTCAGAAATGTTGGCCTCTGGTCCCAGGTCAGTTTTAAAGTCCCTGTAAATCCTATGAGGATACAAACACTGCCCACGCCTTCCTCTAGATGTCAGTAAGTGGTGACAATTTGAATGGAGTCGATTGCGCAATCAGGGCCTGTATAAAACGCCAAAGACCGGATGTACCGTTCTTTTGCTCCCTGCGCCTGACGCACGAAGGACGTTGGACTGGCTCTCTTTCCAAGCTTTGGTTTAGCCACTTATATATCGCCGGTCATGTTTTTACTCGTTATAGGTGTTAAAGACATCATAAGGTAGTTAATTTAAACCGTTTTATAGCAATTTATATCCGTTTAGTGCGATTTTGAGGCAATTCTTGGTGATGCACTTTGAAGCGCCGGGCACGTTTCCAGTACCGGTCGAACGTTAGTGGGCATTTCGACGGACAAGAGGACATCTTTCGACCAAAAGAAGATTAGACCCAAGAAAGGATACATTGCCCAAGATTCTGATGGAAGATCACCTCATAGTAAGAAATATTTAAGATGATAAATCGTTGTTCTGTCGAAAAATTTTAAACGCATATTCCGCCATTTTCTTTGGTATAGCTTCGCTTGGCGAACCCTGTATTGCACAGTAAGGATAATTTTAGAAATGTAATTCAGCGATTGCATTAAGAACTAATTTGTCTTTCGATAGCTGTCCAACTTATATTTTTTTAGTCAAGTTTATGAATAGTTAATCATGAGACAAGATCACTGTAAATATGGCGCCCGACATTTTCAGGCTAGTTTTGCTAGTATTGTCATTGTATAACCACGGTTTTTTGTGGCTAAATATGCACATTTTCGAACAAACTCTATATCTATGTTGTAATATGATGTTACAGGAGTGTCATCGGAAGAATTCTGAGAAGGTTAGTGAAAAAATTAATATATTTTGGCGATGATTACGTTATCGCTCTCTTTGGCTTGAATCAATGCTCTGGTAACGTTTGCACATGTGGGTATGCTAATATAACGATTTATTGTGTTTTCGCTGTAAAAACACTTAGAACATCTGAAATATTGTCTGAATTCACAAGATCTGTGTCTTTCATTGCTGTGAGCTGTGTATTTTTAAGAAATGTTTTATGATTAGTAATTAGGTAATACACGTTGCTCTGTGTATTTATTCTAGTCGAGTTGTGATGGTGGGTGCAATTGTAAACTATGATTTATACCTGAAATATGCACATTTTTCTAACAAAACCTATCCTATACAATAAATATGTTATCAGACTGTCATCTGATGAGGTTTTTTCTTGGTTAGTGGCTATCAATATCTTTATTTGCCGAATTGGTGATAGCACCTGATGGAGTAAGAAACTGATGGAGTTAGAAAAGTGGTGTCTTTTGCTAACGTGGTTAGCTAATAGATTTACATATTTTGTCTTCCCTGTAAAACATTTTAAAAATCTGAAATGGTGGCTTTATTCACAAGATCTGTATCTTTCATTTGGTGTCTTGGACTTGTGATTTAATGATATTTAGATGCTACTATTTAATTGTGACGCTATGCTAGCGATGCTAATCAGTGTGGGGGGGTGGGGGGTGATCCCGGATCCGGGGTTGAGAGGCGGTAAAAGTTAATTTTAAAAATGTAACACAGCGATTGCATTAAGAACTAATTTGTCTTTCATTTGCTGTCCAACCTGTATTTTTTAGTCAAGTTTATGATTATTTATTGATTAGAATAGGTGCCTCTCCAAAGATTTCTCCGACATTTTCTGGGCAGCTTGGCAACTTTTCTCATTGTATAACCACGATTTGTGCAGCTAAATGCACATTTTCGAACAAACTCTATATGCATTGTGTAATATGATGTTATAGGACTTCATCTGAAGAATTCTGAGAAGGTTAGTGAAAAAATTAATATATTTTGGTGGTTTATACGTTATCGCTATTTTTGGCTTGAATCAATGCTGTTGTGATGTTTGCTATTGTGGTAAGCTAATATAACGCTATATTGTGTTTTCGCTGTAAAACACTTAGAAAATCTGAAATATTGGCTGGATTCACAATATCTGTGTCTTTCATTTGCTGTACGCTGTGTATTTTTAAGAAATGTTTTATGATGAGTAATTAGGTAATACACGATGGTCTCTGTAGTTATTATAGTTGCTTTGGTGAGGTTGTGATGGTGGCTGCATGGTAAACTATGATTTATACGCAAATATGCACATTTTTCTAACAAAACATATGCTATACAATAAATATGTTATCAGACTGTCATCTGATGAAGTTGTTTCTTGGTTAGTGGCTATTTATATCTTTATTTGGTCGAATTTGTGATAGCTGCTGATGCAGTAAAAAAATAGTGGAGTAAAAAAAGTGGTGTCTTTTGCTAACGTGGTTAGCTAATAGATTTACATATTGTGTCTTCCCTGTAAAACATTTTAAAAATCAGAAATGATGCTCTGGATTCACAAGATGTGTATCTTTCATCTGGTGTCTTGGACTTGTGATTTAATGATATTTAGATGCTAGTATTTACTTGTGACGCTATGCTAGGCTATGCTAGTCAGCTTTTTTACTGATGGGGGTGCTCCCGGATCCGGGTTTGGGAGGAATTAGAGGTTAAAGTTGGTGAGGGAAATATAAGTCTCCAGCTTCAGCGATTTTTGCAATTCGTTCCAGTCACTGGCAGCAGAGAACTGGAAGGAAAGGCGGCCAAATTAGGTGTTGGCTTTTGAAGTGATCAGTGAGATATACCTGCTGGAGCGCGTGTTACGGGTGAGTGTTGCTTTGGTGACCAGTGACCAGGAATATACCTCATTGACCAGGAATATACCTTCATTAATAAGTGCATTGACAACGTCTTCCCCACAGTGATCATACGTACATATCCCAACCAGAAGCCATGGATTACAGGCAACATCCTCATCGAGCTAAAGGCTAGAGAGCTGCCGCTTTCAAGGAGTGGGACACTAATCCAGATATTTATAAGACATTCTGCTATGTCCTCAAATGAACCATCAACAGGCAAAGCATCAATACAGGATTAATGTTGAATCCTACTACTACTACTCTGACGCTGGTCGAATGTGGTCGGGCTTGAAAACTATTACGGACTACAAAGTGACGCGAGCCTATCAGACGCCTTAACTGTCTTTTATGCTCGCTTCGAGGCAAGCAACACTGAAGCATGCATGAGAGCACCGGCTGTTCTAGCTAATGTGAGCAAGACGCATTACCAGGACGTGTACTCAAAGCATGTGCGGACCAACTGGCAAGTGTCTTCACTGACATTTTCAACCTCTCCCTGACCGAGTCTGTAATAACGGCATGTTTCAAGCAGACCACCATTGTCCCTGTTCCCAACGAAGTGAAGGTAACCTGCCTAAATGATTACCACCCTGTAGCACTCACATCGGTAGCCATTGTTAGCAATTGATGTTATTCTTCAAAAACACAAAACTCCAAAGCAAATCAGAAAAATAGGTTTAAACAAATCAAGATATTAATCTGGGAGGTAGATGTTCAATCTCCCCTGTCCCCAGCTTTTCTCCACTGAATGACGGAACAGGATGACATTTATAACCCCCCACTCCAGCCTGGGGTTGACCAATCAGAAGTCCTTACAGTACAACTTGGCCAACGGCGGAATAACAAGTATCCTCCCCCTGACTCAATGTGTAGAGCGTACCACATGTAGCTCTGAGTTCAGGAGTGACATTCCACAGATTCTAAACAGATGTTGAACTGAAAGCCAACTCCTATTTACAATTCCCTATTGACCAGTAGTACTCTAGTTTTTAGTCCTCTCATCCTTTGCGTTGTGTATTTATCTTCAAAATATTCTTATACCATGAAGTGCTTTGAAAGGCTGGTCATGGCTCACATTAAAAGCATCATCCCAGATACCCTAGACCCACTCCAATTCGCATACCGCCCCAACAGATCCACAGATGATACAATCTCAATCACACTTCACACTGCCCTTTCCCACCTGGACAAAACAAACACCTATGTGAGAATACTGTTAATTGACTACAGCTCAGCTTTCAATACCATAGTGCCCTCAAATCTCATCACCAAGCTAAGAACCCTGGGACTAAACACCTCCCGCTGCAACTGCATCCTGGACTTCCTGATGGGCCGCCCCCAGGTGGTAAAGGTTGGCAACAACATGTCTGTCATGCTGATCTTCAACACTTGGGCCCCTCATGGGTGCGTGCTTAGTCCCCTCCTGTACCCTCTGTTCACCAACGACTGCGTGGCCAAACATGTCTCTAACACCATCATTAAGTTTGCTGACGACACAAAGTGGTAGGCCTGATTACCGACAACGATGAGGATGTTAGAGACCTGGAAGTGTGCTGCCAGGACAAAAACCTCACCCTCAATGTGAGCAAGACAAAGGAGCTGATCGTGGACTACAGGACTACAGGAGGGTCTAACAGGCCCCCATTAACATTGATTGGGCTGTAGTGGAGCGGGTCGAGAGTTTCAAGTTCCTTGGTGTCAATATCACCAACGAACTATCATGGTCCAAACACACCAAGGCAGCCGTGAAGAGGGCACAACACCTTTTCTAACTCAGGAGACTGAAATATTTGGCATGGGTCCCCAGATCCTCAAAAAGATCTACAGGTAAACCATCGAGAGCATCATGGCTTCACCACCTGGTATGGCAACTGTTCAGCTTCTGAACGTAAGGCATTACAGCGTAATTGTATTGCGTACGGCCCAATACATCACTGGGGGCCAAAGCTTCCTGCCATCCAGGACATATTTACTAGGCGGTGTCAGAGGAAAGCTAAAAATTGTCAAAAACTACAGTCACCCAAGTCATAGACTGTTCTCTCTGCTACCACATGGCTAGCGGTACCGGAGTGCCAAGTCTAGGACCAAAAGGCTCCTTAACAGCTTCTACCCCCAAACCATAAGACTGCTGAACATTTAATCAAATGTCCATGCGGACACTATTTACATTGCACCCCCCACAATTGTTTTTACACTGCTGCTGCTCGCTGTTTATTATCTATGCATAGTCACCTCACTCCTACCTACATGTACAAATTACCTCAACTAACCTATACCCCCGCACATTTACTCGGTACCGGTACCCCCTGTATACAGTTGAAGTCGGAAGTTTACATACACCTTAGCCAAATACATTTAAACTCCGTTTTTCACAATTCCTGACATTTAATCCTAGTATAAATGCCCTGTCTTAGGTCAGTTAGGATCACCACTTTATTTTAGGAATGTGAAATGTCAGAATAATAGTAGAGAGAATGATTTATTTCAGCTTTTATTTCTTTCATCACATTCCCAGTGGGTCGGAAGTTTACATACACTCAATTAGTATTTGGTAGCATTGCCTTTACATTGTTTAACTTGGGTCAAACATTTCGGGTTGCCTTCCACAAGCTTCCCACAATAAGTTGGGTGAATTTAGGCCCATTCCTCCTGACAGAGCTGGTGTAACTGAGTCAGGTTTGTAGGCCTCCTTGCTCGCACACAATTTTTCAGTTCTGCGCACACATTTTCTATAGGATTGAGGTCAGGGCTTTGTGATGGCCACTCCAATACCTTGACTTTGTTGTCGATAATTTTGTACCTGGTTCCTCCAGCATCTTCACAAGGTCCTTTGCTGTTTTTCTGGGATTGATTTGCACTTTTCGCACCAAAGTATGTTCATCTCTAGGAGACAGAATGTGTCTCCTTCCTGAGCGGTATGACGGCTGCGTGGTCCCATGGTGTTTATACTTGCATACTATTGTTTGTACAGATGAACGTGGTACCTTCAGGCGTTTAGAAATTGCTCCCAAAGATGAACCAGACTTGAAGAGATCTACAATTGTTTTTCTGAGGTCTTGGCTGATTTCTTTTGATTTTCCCATGATGTCAAGCAAAGAGGCACTGAGTTTGAAGGTAGGCCTTGAAATACATCCACAGGTACAACTCCAATTGATTCAAATTATGTCAATTAGCCTATCAGAAGCTTCTAAAGCCATGGCATCCTTTTCTGGAATTTTACATGCTGTTTAATAAAGCACAGTCAACTTAGTGTATGTAAACTTCTGACCCACTGGAATTGTGATACCGTGAATTATAAGTGAAATAATCTGTCTGTAAAACAATTGTTGGAAATATGACTTGTGTCATGCCCAAAGTAGATGTCCTAACCGACTTCCCAAAACTATTATTTGTTAACAAGAAATGTATGGAGTGGTTGAAAAACTAGTTTTAATGACTCCAATCTAAGTGTATGTAAACTTCCGACTGTATATATACAGTACCAGTCCAACATTTGGACACACCTACTAATTCAAGGGTTTTTCTTTATTTGTACTATTTTCTACATTGTAGAATAATAGTGAAGACATTAAAACTACGAAATAACATACCGAATCATGTAGTAACTGATTTTTTTTTAAACAAATAAAAATGTATTTTGTATGTTAGATTCTTCTTCTTCCTTTGCCTTGATGATAGCTTAGTGTTTGGGGCAAATCCAACACATTACATCACCGATTACCACTGTTCATATTTGTAAGTATGGTGGTTGCATCATGTTATGGGTATGCTTGTCATCTACAAGGACTAGGGAGTTTTTTTAGGATAAAAATGAAATGGAATAGAGCTAAGCACAGGTAAAATCCTAGAGGAAAACCTGGTTCAGTCTCCTTTCCAACAGACACTGGGAGATGAATTCACGTTTCAGCAGGACAATAACCTAAAACACAAGGCCAAATCTACACTGGAGTTGCTCGCCAAGATGACATTGAAAGTTCCTGAGTGGCCGAGTTACAGAATGACTTAAATCGGCTTTACAATCTATGACAAGACATGAAAATTGCTGTCTAGCAATGATACACAACGAAATTGACAGAGCTTGAAGAATTTAGAAAAGAATAATGGGCAAAAAATGTGCACAATCCAGGTGTGGAAAGCTCTTAGAAACTTACCCATAAAGACTCACAACTGTAATCGCTGCCAAAGGTGACTCTAACATGTATTGACTCAGGGGTGTGAATACTTATGTAAATTAAATACAATATTTCAGTATTTAATTTTCAACACATTTTCTAAAATGTGTAAAAACGTGTTTTCACTATGTCATTATGGGGTATTGTGTGTAGATGGGTGAAATAAAATATATTTATTCCATTTTGAATTAAGGAACAATAAAACGTGGAATAAGTCAAGGGGTGTGAATACTTTCTGAAGGCACTGTAGATACAGATAGTGTAGATATAGATAGTGTAGATATAGATATAGATAGTGTATATATAGATAGTGTAGATATAGATAGTGTAGATATAGATAGTGTAGATATAGATAGTGTAGATAGAGATATAGATAGTGTAGATATAGATAGTGTAGATATAGATAGTGTAGATATAGATAGTGTAGATATAGATATAGATAGTGTATATATAGATAGTGTAGATAGAGATATAGATAGTGTAGATATAGATAGTGTAGATATAGATATAGATAGTGTAGATATACAGTGCATTCGGAAAGTATTCTGACCCCTTTCCCTTTTTCCACATATTGTTACGTTACAGCCTTATTCTAAAATGTATTCAATAATTGTTATCCCTCATCAATACAGAAATACCTTATTTACATAAGTATTCAGACCCTTTGCTAATGTACTATTGAGAACATATTGGCTGGCTGCATCACTGCTTGGTATGGCGATAGCACCGCCCTGGATCACATGGCGCTACAAAGGGTGGTGCGGACAGCCCAGATATTGGAGGGGGGGGCTTCCTGCCATCCCGGACATCTATATTGCAGGCAGTGTGAACAGAAGGCCCGGATAATTGTCAAAGACCACAACCGCCATAGACTATCTGCTGCCGTACGGCAAGAGGTACCGGTGCATCAAGTCTGACTCCAACAGGCTCTAAAACAACTTCTATGCCCAAGCAATACGACTGAAAAAAACGAACTAACTAACAAAATAATAAATAGCAAGCACTGGACTGAGTTTACCTTGTATATTTCTTGACCAAATATGGTACTGGAACAAACCCTGTATATATCTACCTCCATCACTCCAGTATCCCTGTACATTGTTAATATGGAACTGACCCTGTATATAGTCACCTTACCCCTATACATATCTACCTCCATCACTCCAGTATCCCTGCACAATGTTAATATGGTACTGCCCCTGTATACAGTATGATTACCCCTATACATATCTACCTCCATCACTCCAGTATCCCTGTACATTGTTAATATGGTACTGACCCTGTATATAGTCACCTTACCCCTATACATAATCTACCTCCATCACTCCAGTATCCCTGTACATTGTTAATTGGTACTGACCCTGTATATAGTCACCTTACCCTATCATATCTACCTCCATCACTCCAGTATCCCTGTACATTGTTAATATGGTACTGACCCTGTATATAGTCACCTTACCCCTATACATATCTACCTCCATCACTCCAGTATCCCTGTACATTGTTAATATGGTACTGACCCTGTATATAGTCACCTTACCCCTATACATATCTACCTCCATCACTCCAGTATCCCTGTACAGTGTTAATATGTACTGACCCTGTATATAGTCATCTTACCCTATACATATCTACCTCTATCACTCCAGTATCCCTGTACATTGTTAATATGGTACTGACCCTGTATATAGTCACCTTACCCCTATACATATCTACCTCCATCACTCCAGTATCCCTGTACATTGTTTAAAATGGTACTGACCCTGTATATAGTCACCTTACCCCTATACATATCTACCTCCATCACTCCAGTATCCCTGTACATTGTTAATATGGAACTGACCCTCTATATAGTATCATTACTTTCTTACTTTACTTTATATTTGATATTTATTATTTCCTGTTTTATTTCTGGTAATAGATTGTTATTGATTACTGCAGTGTTGGGTTTGGAGGTTGTAAGAAGGACACTGTACATGTTGAGGAACAAGAGAGAATCAGTGTTAAAGAGCTTAGAATGGATTTCACAGGGACATGTTGGTATTGTTGAGGAACAATACTGAGCTGTGTATGTACTGAACAGTACAAACCAACATAGATTTGAGATACAGAGCTGTACAGCTGGGGTGGGCAATTCCAGTCCTCGAGGGCCTGATTGGTGTCACATTTTTGTCCCCAGACCCAGCTAACACACCTGACTCCAATAATCACCTAATCGAGATCTTCAATTTAGAACGCAATTTGATTAATCAACTGTGTTTGCGAGGGATGGAGACAAAGTGTCACAACAATCAGGCCCCCGAGGACTGGAGTTGCCCACCCCTGCTGTACAGGGAAATGAAATGGTTTGTCACAACTATTTCATGCAAGGCGTTGAGCCTGGCTGGAAAACATTCCATTCCAACGGAAATAGAACCTGAAATAGAGCTGAAATAAAGATTTCAAAGTAAAGACGAAAAATGATAACTTTTTTTTTTTGTGGTCGTTAAGCTTAACTGTGATTAGAGATGCACAAAGCCATTCTTTATCCCTCTCTGCCTCCTCTCTTCTGCCGCGCCTCTACTCTCTCTCCCCTCCTCTCTGCTCTGCTCGGCATCTCCTCTCTCTCCTCCTCTCTCTCAATCCTCTCTGCTCTACTCTCTCACTATGCTCTCGATGTCTCGCTCTCTTTCTCTCTGCTCCCTCTCTCTATGAAAAAGCATTTCTATGTCGTGTGTCTGCTATCTTTCTTTTATCTTATTCTTGATCTAACCCCTCCCTTCCTCTTCTGTCTTTGTATTCTTTACATTTCCACATCTTCTTTTATTTTTTCTCTTAGTCAGTACGATCGCTCTTCAGTCAATTCTCTCGTCGTCTCTCTCTCATCTCTTCTCTCTCTCTCTCTCCAGTCTCTCCCTCCTCTCTCTCCCCTCCTCTCCTCTCGATCTCCTATCTCTCTCTCTCCCTCTCTCTCATCTACTCTCCTCTCTGTCTCTCTCTCCGCCTCCTCTCCTCTCTCTCCTCTCTCTCTCTACTCTCATCTCTCTCTCCACTCCTGCTCTCTCGTCCCTCCATCTCATCCTCTCCCATCTCTCTCTCACTCTCATCATCTCTCGCTCATCTCTCTCTCCTTCTCCTCTCTCTCCTCCTCTCTCTCTCCCTCTCTCGTCTCTCTCCTCTCTCTCCTCTCTCTCTCTCCTCTCTCTCTCTCTCCCTCCCTCCTCTCTCTCTCTCTCTCTCTCCTCCTCTCTCTCTCTCCCTCTCTCTCTCCTCTCTCTCCCCTCCTCTCTCTACTCCTCTCTCTCTCTCTCTTCCTCCTCTCTCTCTCTCCCCCTCTCTCCCTCCCCTCTCTCTCTCCTTCCTCTCTCTCTCTCTCTCTCTCTCTTCTCTCTCTCTCTCCTCTCTCTCTCCTCTCTCTCTCTCTCCCTCCTCTCTCTCTCTCTCTCTCTCTCCTCTCTCTCCCTCCTCTCTCTCCCTCCTCTCCTCTCTCTCTCTATCCTCTCTCCCTCCTGCTCTCTCCCTCCTCTCTCCTCTCCCTCTCTCCCTCTCTCTCTCTATCCCTCCTCTCTCTCTTCTACCTCCTCCTCTCTCTCCCGCCTCTCTCCTCTCCTCTCTCTCTCTCTCCTCTCTCTCTCTCTCTCCCCTCCTCTCTCTCTCCTCTCCTCTCCCTCCTCTCTCACCTCTCCCTCCTCTCTCTCTCACTCTCCCTCCCTCTCTTCTCTCCCTCCCTCTCTCTCTCCCTCCTCTCTCTCTCTCTCTCTCGCCCCTCCTCTCTCTCTCTCTCTCTCTCTCCTCCTCTCTCTCTCTCTCGCCTCTTCCTCTCTCTTCTCCTCTCTCCTCCTCTCTCTCTCTCTCTCTCTCTCGCCCCCCTCTCTCTCTCTCTCTCTCTCTCCCTCCTCTCTCTCTATATCCTCCTCTCTCTCTCTCCCTCCTTTCTCTCTCTCTCTCTCTCTCCCTCCTCTCTCTCTCTCTGCCTCCTCTCTCTCTCTCTCGCCCTCCTCTCTCTCTCTCTCTCTCTCACTCTCTCTCTCCCCCTCCTTCTCTCTCTCTCTCTCTCTACCTCCTCTCTCTCTCTCTCTCTCTCTCTACTCTCTCTCTCTCTCTCTACTCCCTCCTCTCTTCCCTCCTCTCTCTTCTCTCTCGCTCTCTCTCTCTCTCTCCTCCCTCTCCTCTCCTGACCTCTCTCTCTCTCCCTCTCTTACTCCTACTCTCTCTCCTCCTCTCTCTCTCCCCCTCTTCTCTCTCTCTCTCCCCCCTCTCTCTCTCTCCTCTCTTCTCCTTCTCCTCTTCCTCCTCTCTCTCATCCCCCTACTGCTGGTCTTGTTATGTCACTTTCCTCTCCTCTTCCTCCTCTCTCTCATCCCCTACTGCTGTCTTGTTATGTCACTTTCCTCTCCTCTTCCTCCTCTCTCTCATACCCCCCTACTTCCTGGTCTTGTTATGTCACTTTCCTCTCCTCTGCCTCCTCTCTCTGCCTGGTCTTGTTATGTCACTTTCCTCTCCTCTGCCTCCTCTCTCTCATCCCCCTACTGCTGGTCGTGTTATGTCACTTTCCTCTCCTCTTCCTCCTCTCTCTCATCCCCCTACTGCTGGTCTTGTTATGTCACTTTCCTCTCCTCCTCCTCTCTCTCATCCCCCCTACTGCTGGTCTTGTTATGTCACTTTCCTCTCCTCTTCCTCCTCTTTCTCATCCCCCTACTGCTGGTCTTGTTATGTCACTTTCCTCTCCTCTTCCTCCTCTCTCTCATCCCCCCTACTGCTGGTCTTGTTATGTCACTTTCCTCTCCTCTCCCTCCTCTCTCTCATCCCCTCTACTGCCTGGTCTTGTTATGTCTCTTTCCTCCCTCTTCCTCCTCTCTCTCTCTCTCTTTCCTCTCCTCTTCCTCCTCTCTCTCATCCCCCTACTGCTGGTCTTGTTATGTCACTTTCCTCTCCTCTTCCTCCTCTCTCTCATCCCCCTACTGCTGGTCTTGTTATGTCACTTTCCTCTCCTCTTCCTCCTCTCTCTCATCCCCTCTACTGCCTGGTCTTGTTATGTCACTTTCCTCTCCTCTTCCTCCTCTCTCTCTCTCTCTTTCCTCTCCTCTTCCTCCTCTCTCTCATCCCCCTACTGCTGGTCTTGTTATGTCACTTTCCTCTCCTCTTCCTCCTCTCTCTCATCCCCCTACTGCTGGTCTTGTTATGTCACTTTCCTCTCCTCTCTCTCCTCTCTCTCATCCCCTACTGCTGGTCTTGTTATGTCACTTTCCTCTCCTCTTCCTCCTCTCTCTCACCCCCCTATGTGCTGGTCTTGTTATGTCACTTTCCTCTCCTCTTCCTCCTCTCTCTCATCCCCCTACTGCTGGTCTTGTTATGTCACTTTCCTCTCCTCTTCCTCCTCTCTCTCATCCCCCTACTGCTGGTCTTGTTATGTCACTTTCCTCTCCTCTTCCTCCTCTCTCTCATCCCCCTACTGCTGGTCTTGTTATGTCACTTTCCTCTCCCTTCCTCCTCTCTCTCATCCCCCTACTGCTGGTCTTGTTATGTCACTTTCCTCTCCTCTTCCTCCTCTCTCTCATCCCCCTACTGCTGGTCGTGTTATGTCACTTTCCTCTCCTCTTCCTCCTCTCTCTCATCCCCCTACTGCCTGGTCTGTTATGTCACTTTCCTCTCCTCTTCCTCCTCTCTCTCATCCCCCCTACTGCGGTCTTGTTATGTCACTCTTCCTCTCCTCTTCCCTTCTCTCTCTCTCATCCCCCCTACTGCGCGGTCTTGTTATTGTCACTTTCCTCTCCTCTTCCTCATCTCTCTCATCCCTCCTACTGCTGGTCTTGTTATGTCACTTTCCTCCTCCTTCCTCCTCTCTCTCATCCCCCTACTGCTGGTCTTGTTATGTCACTTTCCTCTCCTATTCCTCCTCTCTCTCCCCCTACTGCTGGTCTTGTTATGTCACTTTCCTCTCCTCTTCCTCATCTCTCTCATCCCCCTACTGCTGGTCTTGTTATGTCACTTTCCTCTCCTCTTCCTCCTCTCTCTCATCCCCCTACTGCTGTCTTGTATGTCACTTTCCTCTCCTCTTCCTCATCTCTCCTCATCCCCTACTGCTGGTCTTGTATGTCACTTTCCTCTCCTCTTCCTCCTCTCTCTCATCCCCCTACTGCTGGTCTTGTTATGTCACTTTCCTCTCCTCTTCCTCCTCTCTCTCATCCCCCTACTGCCTGGTCTTGTTATGTCACTTTCCTCTCCTCTTCCTCCTCTCTCTCATCCCCCTACTGCTGGTCTTGTTATGTCACTTTCCTCTCCTCTCCCTCCTCTCTCTCTCTCTCTTTCCTCTCCTCTTCCTCCTCTCTCTCATCCCCCCTACTGCTCGGTCGTGTTTATGTCACTCCTCCCTCCTCCTCCTCTCTCTCTCTCTTTCCTCTCCTCTTCCTCCTCTCTCTCATCCCCCCTACTGCCTGGTCGTGTTATGTCACTTTCCTCTCCTCTCCCTCCTCTCTCTCTCTCTCTTTCCTCTCCTCTTCCTCCTCTCTCTCATCCCCCTACTGCCTGGTCTTGTTATGTCTCTTTCCTCTCCTCTTCCTCCTCTCTCTCATCCCCCTACTGCTGGTCTTGTTATGTCACTTTCCTCTCCTCTTCCTCCTCTCTCTCATCCCCTACTGCTGGTCTTGTTATGTCACTTTCCTCTCCTCTTCCTCCTACTCTCTCATCCCCCTACTGCTGGTCTTGTTATGTCACTTTTCCCTCTCCTCTTCCTCCTCTCTCTCATCCCCCTACTGCTGGTCTTGTTATGTCACCTTTCCTCTCCTCTTCCTCCTCTCCTCTATCCCCCTACTGCTGGTCTTGTTATGTCACTTTCCTCTCCTCTTCCTCATCCTCTCTCATCCCCCCTACTGCTGGTCTTGTTATGTCACTTTCCTCTCCTCTTCCTCCTCTCTCTCATCCCCCTACTGCTGGTCTTGTTATGTCACTTTCCTCTCCTCTTCCTCCTCTCTCTCATCCCCCTACTGCTGGTCTTGTTATGTCACTTTCCTCTCCTCTTCCTCATCTCTCTCATCCCCCTACTGCTGGTCTTGTTATGTCACTTTCCTCCTCCTCTTCCTCATCTCTCTCATCCCCCCTACTGCCTTGGTCTTGTTATGTCACTTTTCCTCTCCTCTTCTCTCCTATCTCTCTCGTCTCTTTCCTCTCCTCTCTCCTCCTCTCTCTCATCCCCACTAACTGCTGTCTTGTTATGACTCCTCCTCTCCTCCTCTCTCCTCTCTCTCTCCTCCTCTCCTCTCTATGCCCCCTAACTGCTGGTCTTGTTATGTCCTTTCCTCTCCTCTCTCCTCCTCTCTCTCATCCCCCTCATGCTGTCTTGTTATGTCCTTTCCTCTCCTCTTCCTCACTCCTCTCTCATCCCCCACTGCTGGTCTTGTTATGTCACTTTTCCTCTCCTCTTCCTCCTCTCTCTCATGTCCACCTACTCCTCGGCTTTGTTATGTCACTTTCCTCTCCTCTCCTCCTCTCTCTCATCCCCCTACTGCTGGTCTTGTTATGTCACATTCCCTCCATCCTCTCCTCTCCTCTCTCTCTCTCTCATCCCCCTACTGACTGGTCTTGTTATGTCACTTCCTTCCTCTTCCTCCTCTCTCTCATCCCCTACCTGCTGGTTCTTGTTTGTCACTTTCTCTCCTCTTCCTCCTCTCTCTATCCCCCTACTCTGGTCTTGTTATGTCACTTTCCTCTCTCTTCCTCCTCTCTCTCATCCCCCTTACTGCCTGGTCGTTGTTATGTCACTTTCCTCCTCCTCTTCCTCCTCTCCTGCTCATCCCCCTAACTGCTGGGTCTTGTTCTGGTCACTTTTCCATCTCCTCTTCCTCCTCTCTCTCATCCCCCTACTGCTGTGTCTTGTTATGTCATTTCCTCTCCTCTTCCTCCTCTCTCCTCTCCCCTATCGGGTCTTGTTATGTCACTTTCCTCTCCTCTTCCTCTCTCTCGTCCCCCAACTGCTGTCTTGTTATGTCACTTTCCTCTCCTCTTTCCTCCTCTCTCTCATCCCCCTTACTGCTTGTTGTCCTTGTTCTGCATCTCCCTTTCTCTACACTCGCTGGTCGTGATGTCACTCCCTCTCTCCTCTCTCCATCCCCCTACTGACTGGTCTTGTTATGTACTTTCCTCTCCTCTTCCTCCTCTCCTCCTCATCCCCCCTCTGCTGGTCTGTTATGTTCACTTTCCTCTCCTCTTCCTCATCTCTCTCATCCCCCTACAGCCTGTCCGGTCCTTGTTATGTCACTTTTCACTATCCTCTTTCTCCTCTCTCTCATCCCCCTAATGCTGGTCTTGTGTATGTCACTTTGTCACTGCAATCAATAATAAGCTTAATCAAAGTATTAAGTTTCGCTATGTCTCTTTCTATTCGATCTCTCCTAAATAAGACTGGCTTTGTCATCATCTCTTTGCCTCCTTCTCTTCCCCTCTGGTTTTGTATGTCACTTTCCTATCTCCTCTTCCTCCGTCTCTCTCATCCCCATACTGCTGTTCTTGTTATGTCACTTTCCTGCTCCTCTTCCTCCTCTCTCTCATCCCCCTACTGCTGGTCTTGTTATGTCACTTTCTCTCACTCTTCCTCATCTCTCCTCATCCCCCTAACTGCTGGTCTTGTTATGTCACTTTCCTCTCCTCTTCCTCCTCTCTCTCATTTTTCCCCCTACTGCTCGTCTTGTTATGCTCTCTCCTTTCTCACTCTTTCTCTCCTCTTTCCTCTCCTCTTCCCCTTCTGCTGTCTCGTTACTTTCCTCTCATCTTCCTCCTCGTCTCTCATCCCCCTACTCGGTCTTGTTATGTCACTTGCTTCCTTCCTCCTTCATTCTCTCTCTTTCCCTCTCTCATCCCCCCTACTGATGGTCTTTTATTCACTCTCTGTCCCTCCTCTCTCATCTCTCTCTTCCTCCTCTTCTCCCGCTACGTCACCCCTACTGCCTGGTCTTGTTATGTCACTCTTCTTTTCCCCCCTTTCCTCTTCCTCTTCCTCCTCTCTCTCATCCCCCTACTGCCTGGTCTTCGGTTATGCATCTTTCCTTCCTCTTCCTCCTCTCTCTCATCCCCCTACTGTCGGGTCTGTTATGTCATTTCTCTCCTCTTCCTCCTCTCTCTCATCCCCCTACTGCTGGTCTTGTTATGTCACTCTTCCTCTCCTCTTCCTCCTTCTCTCTCATCCCCCTCACTGCTTGGTCTTGTTATGTCACTTTCCTCTCCTACTTCCTACCTCTCTCTCATCCCCCTACTGCTGGTCTTGTTATGTCTTTCCTCTCCTCTATCATCCTCTCTCTCATCCCCCTACTGCTGAGTCTTGTTATGTCCTTTCCTCCTCCTCTCCCTCTCTCTCATCCCACTGACTGCTGGTCTGTTTATGTCACTTTCCCTCTCCTTCTTCCTCCTCTCTCTCATCCCCCTACTGCTGGTCTTGTTATGTCACTTTCTCTCCTCTTCCGCCTCTCTTCTCACTCCCCCTACTGCTGGTCTTGTTATTATCACTTTCCTCTCCTCTTCCTCCTCTCTCTCAATCCCCCTACGTGCTGGTCTTGTTATGTCACTTTCCTCCCTCTCTCTCCTCCTCTCTCATCCCCCGCTTATCACTTTCCTCCCTTCTCGCTCTCCTTCTCTCTCCTATCCTCGCTCCCCCGATCTTGTGTATGTCACTTTCTTCCTTCCCCTCTTCTCTCCTCTCGCTCTCTTCCTCCTTCTCTCCCCACTGCTGGTCTTGTTATGTCACTTTCCATTCCTCTTCCTCTCTCTCATCCCCCCCCCCCCACCCCCCTCATCCCCC